>NW_027443766.1:0-35622 GCF_048569485.1 Anomaloglossus baeobatrachus | reverse complement strand
TTAGCCATTATACTAGCAAACACTAAGTGAACTTAGTGGCATCCTAAACGTGGCTCTTGGACTTCTGTATAGTCCCTGTAGTGCAAAGATATTTGCAGCACGTCTGCCTACATTGCACACTCAAACTTATTGTTACTAAGCCATGATACTAGCAAACACTGAGTGAACTTATTGACATCCTAAACGTGGCTGTTGGACTTCTGTATTGTCCCAGTAGTGCAAAGATATTTGCAGCACGTCTGCCTGCATTGCACACTCAAACTCATTGTTACTAAGCCATTATACCAGCAAACACTGAGTGAACTTAGTGGCATCCTAAACTTGGCTATTGGACTTCTGTATAGTCCCACTAGTGCAAAGATATTTGCAGCACGTCTGCCTGCATTGCACACTCAAACTCATTGTTACTAATCCATTATACTAGCAAACACTGAGTGAACTTAGTGGCATCCTAAACGTGGCTGTTGGATTTCTGTATTGTCTCATTAGTGCAAAGATATTTGCAGCACGTCTGCCTGCATTGCACACTCAAACTCATTGTTACTAAGCCATTATACTAGCAAACACTGAGGAAACTTAGTGGCATCTTAAAAGTGGCTGTTGGACTTCAGTATTGTCCCACTAGTGCAAAGATATTTGCAGCACGTCTGCCTGCATTGCACACTCAAACTCATTGTTACTAAGCCGTTATGCTAGCAAACAGTGAGTGAACTTAGTGGCATCCTAAACGTGGCTGTTGGACTTCTGTATTGTCCCACTAGTGCAAAGATATTTGCAGCACGTCTTCCTGCATTGCACACTCAAACTTATTGTTATTTAGCCATTATACTAGCAAACACTAAGTGAACTTAGTGGCATCCTAAACGTGGCTCTTGGACTTCTGTATAGTCCCTGTAGTGCAAAGATATTTGCAGCACGTCTGCCTACATTGCACACTCAAACTTATTGTTACTAAGCCATGATACTAGCAAACACTGAGTGAACTTATTGACATCCTAAACGTGGCTGTTGGACTTCTGTATTGTCCCAGTAGTGCAAAGATATTTGCAGCACGTCTGCCTGCATTGCACACTCAAACTCATTGTTACTAAGCCATTATACCAGCAAACACTGAGTGAACTTAGTGGCATCCTAAACTTGGATATTGGACTTCTGTATAGTCCCACTAGTGCAAAGATATTTGCAGCACGTCTGCCTGCATTGCACACTCAAACTCATTGTTACTAATCCATTATACTAGCAAACACTGAGTGAACTTAGTGGCATCCTAAACGTAGCTGTTGGATTTCTGTATTGTCCCATTAGTGCAAAGATATTTGCAGCACGTCTGCCTGCATTGCACACTCAAACTTATTGTTACTAAGCCATTATACTAGCAAACACTGAGTGAACTTAGTGGCATCCTAAACCTGGCTATTGGACTTCTGTATAGTCCCACTAGTGCAAAGCTATTTGCAGCACTTCTGCCTGCATTGCACACTCAAACTCATTGTTACTAAGCCATTACACTAGCAAACAGTGAGTGAACTTAGTGGCATCCTAAACGTGGCTGTTGGACTTCTGTATAGTCCCACTAGTGCAAAGATATTTGCAGCATGTCTGACCGCATTGCACACTCAAACTCATTGTTACTAAGCCATTATACTAGCAAACACTGAGTGAACTTAGTGGCATCCTAAACGTGGCTGTTTGACTTCTGTATTGTCACACTAGTGCAAAGATATTTGCAGCACGTCTGCCTGCATTGCACACTCAAACTCATTGTTACTAAGCCATTATACTAGCAAACAGTGAGTGAACTTAGTGGCATCCTAAACGTGGCTATTGGACTTCTTTACAGTCCCAGTAGTGCAAAGATATTTGCAGCACGTCTGCCTGCATTGCACACTCAAACTTATTGTTACTAAGTCATTATACTAGCAAACACTGAGTGAACTTAGTGGCATCCTAAACGTGGCTGTTGGACTTCTGTATTGTCCCAGTAGTGCAAAGATATTTGCAGCACGTCTGCCTGCATTGCACACTCAAACTCATTGTTACTAAGCCATTATACTAGCAAACACTGAGGAAACTTAGTGGCATCTTAAAAGTGGCTGTTGGACTTCAGTATTGTCCCACTAGTGCAAAGATATTTGCAGCACGTCTGCCTGCATTGCACACTCAAACTCATTGTTACTAAGCCATTATACTAGCAAACAGTGAGTGAACTTAGTGGCATCCTAAACGTGGCTGTTGGACTTCTGTATTGTCCCACTAGTGCAAAGATATTTGCAGCACGTCTTCCTGCATTGCACACTCAAACTTATTGTTACTTAGCCATTATACTAGCAAACACTAAGTGAACTTAGTGGCATCCTAAACGTGGCTCTTGGACTTCTGTATAGTCCCAGTAGTGCAAAGATATTTGCAGCACGTCTGCCTACATTGCACACTCAAACTTATTGTTACTAAGCCATGATACTAGCAAACACTGAGTGAACT
Organism: Anomaloglossus baeobatrachus; assembly: GCF_048569485.1. Classification (NCBI taxonomy): domain Eukaryota; kingdom Metazoa; phylum Chordata; class Amphibia; order Anura; family Aromobatidae; genus Anomaloglossus; species Anomaloglossus baeobatrachus. The sequence goes on along the minus strand of NW_027443766.1, from coordinate 33,141 downwards.
TATTGACATCTTAAACGTGGCTGTTGGACTTCTGTATTGTCCCAGTAGTGCAAAGATATTTGCAGCACGTCTGCCTGCATTGCACACTCAAACTCATTGTTACTAAGCCATTATACCAGCAAACACTGAGTGAACTTAGTGGCATCCTAAACTTGGCTATTGGACTTCTGTATAGTCCCACTAGTGCAAAGATATTTGCAGCACGTCTGCCTGCATTGCACACTCAAACTCATTGTTACTAATCCATTATACTAGCAAACACTGAGTGAACTTAGTGGCATCCTAAACGTGGCTGTTGGATTTCTGTATTGTCCCATTAGTGCAAAGATATTTGCAGCACGTCTGCCTGCATTGCACACTCAAACTTATTGTTACTAAGCCATTATACTAGCAAACACTGAGTGAACTTAGTGGCATCCTAAACGTGGCTATTGGACTTCTGTATAGTCCCACTAGTGCAAAGCTATTTGCAGCACTTCTGCCTGCATTGCACACTCAAACTCATTGTTACTAAGCCATTATACTAGCAAACACTGAGTGAACTTAGTGGCATCCTAAACTTGGCTATTGGACTTCTGTATAGTCCCACTAGTGCAAAGATATTTGCAGCACGTCTGCCTGCATTGCACACTCAAACTCATTGTTACTAATCCATTATACTAGCAAACACTGAGTGAACTTAGTGGCATCCTAAACGTGGCTGTTTGATTTCTGTATTGTCCCAGTAGTGCAAAGATATTTGAAGCATGTCTGCCTGCATTGCACACTCAAACTCATTGTTACTAAGCCATTATACTAGCAAACAGTGAGTGAACTTAGTGGCATCCTAAACGTGGCTATTGGACTTCTGTATAGTCCCACTAGTGCAAAGATATTTGCAGCACGTCTGCCTGCATTGCACACTCAAACTCATTGTTACTAAGCCATTATACTAGCAAACACTGAGTGAACTTAGTGGCATCCTAAACGTGGCTGTTGGACTTCTGTATTGTCCCATTAGTGCAAAGATATTTGCAGCACGTCTGCCTGCATTGCACATTCAAACTCTTTGTTACTAAGCCATTATACTAGCAAACCCTGAGGAAACTTAGTGGCATCCTAAAAGTGGCTGTTGGACTTCTGTATTGTCCCACTAGTGCAAAGATATTTGAAGCACGTCTGCCTGCATTGCACACTCAAACTCATTGCTACTGAGCCATTATACTAGCAAACACTGAGTGAACTTAGTGGCATCCTAAAAGTGGCTGTTGGACTTCTGTATTGTCCCACTAGTGCAAAGATATTTGCAGCACGTCTGCCTGCATTGCACACTCAAACTCATTGTTACTAAGCCATTATACTAGCAAACACTGAGTGAACTTAGTGGCATCCTAAACGTTGCTATTGGACTTCTGTATAGTCCCAGTAGTGTAAAGATATTTGCAGCACGTCTGCCTGCATTGCACACTCAAACTTATTGTTACTAAGCCTTTATACTAGCAAACACTGATTGAACTTAGTGGCATCCTAAACATGGCTGATGGACTTGTGTATTGTCCCAGTAATGCAAAGATATTTGCAGCACGTCTGCCTGCATTGCACACTCAAACGCATTGTTACTAAGCCATTATACTAGCAAACAGTGAGTGAACTTAGTGGCATCCTAAACGTGGCTGTTGGACTTCTGTATAGTCCCACTAGTGCAAAGATATTTGCAGCATGTCTGACCGCATTGCACACTCAAACTCATTGTTACTAAGCCATTATACTAGCAAACACTGAGGAAACTTAGTGGCATCTTAAAAGTGGCTGTTGGACTTCAGTATTGTCCCACTAGTGCAAAGATATTTGCAGCACGTCTGCCTGCATTGCACACTCAAACTTATTGTTACTAAGCCATGATACTAGCAAACACTGAGTGAACTTATTGACATCTTAAACGTGGCTGTTGGACTTCTGTATTGTCCCAGTAGTGCAAAGATATTTGCAGCACGTCTGCCTGCATTGCACACTCAAACTCATTGTTACTAAGCCATTATACCAGCAAACACTGAGTGAACTTAGTGGCATCCTAAACTTGGCTATTGGACTTCTGTATAGTCCCACTAGTGCAAAGATATTTGCAGCACGTCTGCCTGCATTGCACACTCAAACTTATTGCTACTAAGCCATTATACTAGCAAACACTGAGTGAACTTAGTGGCATCCTAAACGTGGCTATTGGACTTCTGTATAGTCCCACTAGTGCAAAGCTATTTGCAGCACTTCTGCCTGCATTGCACACTCAAACTCATTGTTACTAAGCCATTATACTAGCAAACACTGAGTGAACTTAGTGGCATCCTAAACTTGGCTATTGGACTTCTGTATAGTCCCACTAGTGCAAAGATATTTGCAGCACGTCTGCCTGCATTGCACACTCAAACTCATTGTTACTAATCCATTATACTAGCAAACACTGAGTGAACTTAGTGGCATCCTAAACGTGGCTGTTTGATTTCTGTATTGTCCCAGTAGTGCAAAGATATTTGAAGCATGTCTGCCTGCATTGCACACTCAAACTCATTGTTACTAAGCCATTATACTAGCAAACAGTGAGTGAACTTAGTGGCATCCTAAACGTGGCTATTGGACTTCTGTATAGTCCCACTAGTGCAAAGATATTTGCAGCACGTCTGCCTGCATTGCACACTCAAACTCATTGTTACTAAGCCATTATACTAGCAAACACTGAGTGAACTTAGTGGCATCCTAAACGTGGCTGTTGGACTTCTGTATTGTCCCATTAGTGCAAAGATATTTGCAGCACGTCTGCCTGCATTGCACATTCAAACTCTTTGTTACTAAGCCATTATACTAGCAAACCCTGAGGAAACTTAGTGGCATCCTAAAAGTGGCTGTTGGACTTCTGTATTGTCCCACTAGTGCAAAGATATTTGAAGCACGTCTGCCTGCATTGCACACTCAAACTCATTGTTACTGAGCCATTATACTAGCAAACACTGAGTGAACTTAGTGGCATCCTAAACGTGGCTGTTGGACTTCTGTATTGTCCCACTAGTGCAAAGATATTTGCAGCACGTCTGCCTGCATTGCACACTCAAACTCATTGTTACTAAGCCATTATACTAGCAAACACTGAGTGAACTTAGTGGCATCCTAAACGTTGCTATTGGACTTCTGTATAGTCCCAGTAGTGTAAAGATATTTGCAGCACGTCTGCCTGCATTGCACACTCAAACTTATTGTTACTAAGCCTTTATACTAGCAAACACTGATTGAACTTAGTGGCATCCTAAACATGGCTGATGGACTTGTGTATTGTCCCAGTAATGCAAAGATATTTGCAGCACGTCTGCCTGCATTGCACACTCAAACGCATTGTTACTAAGCCATTATACTAGCAAACAGTGAGTGAACTTAGTGGCATCCTAAACGTGGCTGTTGGACTTCTGTATAGTCCCAGTAGTGCAAAGATATTTGCAGCACGTCTGCCTACATTGCACACTCAAACTTATTGTTACTAAGCCATGATACTAGCAAACACTGAGTGAACTTAGTGACATTCTAAACGTGGCTGTTGGACTTCTGTATTGTCCCAGTAGTGCAAAGATATTTGCAGCACGTCTGCCTGCATTGCACACTCAAACTCATTGTTACTAAGCCATTATACCAGCAAACACTGAGTGAACTTAGTGGCATCCTAAACTTGGCTATTGGACTTCTGTATAGTCCCACTAGTGCAAAGATATTTGCAGCATGTCTGCCTGCATTGCACACTCAAACTCATTGTTACTAATCCATTATACTAGCAAACACTGAGTGAACTTAGTGGCATCCTAAACGTGGCTGTTGGATTTCTGTATTGTCCCATTAGTGCAAAAATATTTGCAGCACGTCTGCCTGCATTGCACACTCAAACTTATTGTTACTAAGCCATTATACTAGCAAACACTGAATGAACTTAGTGGCATCCTAAACGTGGCTATTGGACTTCTGTATAGTCCCACTAGTGCAAAGCTATTTGCAGCACTTCTGCCTGCATTGCACACTCAAACTCATTGTTACTAAGCCATTATACTAGCAAACACTGAGGAAACTTAGTGGCATCCTAAAAGTGGCTGTTGGACTTCTGTATTTTCCCACTAGTGCAAAGATATTTGCAGCACGTCTGCCTGCATTGCACACTCAAACTCATTGTTACTAAGCCATTATACTAGCAAACACTGAGGAAACTTAGTGGCATCCTAAAAGTGGCTGTTGGACTTCTGTATTGTCCCACTAGTGCAAAGATATTTGCAGCACGTCTGCCTGCATTGCACACTCAAACTCATTGTTACTAAGCCATTATACTAGCAAACACTGACTGAACTTAGTGGCATCCTAAATGTGGCTATTGAACTTCTTTACAGTCCCAGTAGTGCAAAGATATTTGCAGCACGTCTGCCTGCATTGCACACTCAAACGTATTGTTACTAACTCATTATACTAGCAAACACTGAGTGAACTTAGTGGCATCCTAAACGTGGCTGTTGGACTTCTGTATTGTCCCAGTAGTGCAAAGATATTTGCAGCACGTCTGCCTGCATTGCACACTCAAACTCTTTGTTAATAAGCTACTATACTAGCAAACACTGAGTGAACTTAGTGGCATCCTAAACGTGGCTATTGGACGTCTGTATAGTCCCACTAGTGCAAAGATATTTGCAGGACGTCTGCCTGCATTGCACACTCAAACTCATTGTTACTGACCCATTATACTACCAAACACTGAGTGAACTTAGTGGCATCCTAAACGTGGCTGTTGGACTTCTGTATTGTTCCACTAGTGCAAAGATATTTGCAGCACGTCTGCCTGCATTGCACACTCAAACTCATTGTTACTAAGCCATTATACTAGCAAACACTGACTGAACTTAGTGGCATCCTAAATGTGGCTATTGAACTTCTTTACAGTCCCAGTAGTGCAAAGATATTTGCAGCACGTCTGCCTGCATTGCACACTCAAACGTATTGTTACTAACTCATTATACTAGCAAACACTGAGTGAACTTAGTGGCATCCTAAACGTGGCTGTTGGACTTCTGTATTGTCCCAGTAGAGCAAAGATATTTGCAGCACGTCTGCCTGCATTGCACACTCAAACTCTTTGTTAATAAGCTACTATACTAGCAAACACTGAGTGAACTTAGTGGCATCCTAAACGTGGCTATTGGACGTCTGTATAGTCCCACTAGTGCAAAGATATTTGCAGCACGTCTGCCTGCATTGCACACTCAAACTCATTGTTACTGACCCATTATACTACCAAACACTGAGTGAACTTAGTGGCATCCTAAACGTGGCTGTTGGACTTCTGTATTGTTCCACTAGTGCAAAGATATTTGCAGCACGTCTGCCTGCATTGCACACTCAAACTCATTGTTACTAAGCCATTATACTAGCAAACACTGAGGAAACTTAGTGGCATCCTAAAAGTGGCTGTTGGACTTCAGTATTGTCCCACTAGTACAAAGATATTTGCAGCACGTCTGCCTGCATTGCACACTCAAACTCATTGTTACTAAGCCATTATACTAGTAAACAGTGAGTGAACTTAGTGGCATCCTAAACGTGGCTGTTGGACTTCTGTATTGTCCCAGTAGTGCAAAGATATTTGCAGCACGTCTGCCTGCATTGCACACTCAAACTCTTTGTTAATAAGCTACAATACTAGCAAACACTGAGTGAACTTAGTGGCATCCTAAACGTGGCTATTGGACGTCTGTATAGTCCCACTAGTGCAAAGATATTTGCAGCACGTCTGCCTGCATTGCACACTCAAACTCATTGTTACTGACCCATTATACTAGCAAACACTGAGGAAACTTAGTGGCATCCTAAAAGTGGCTGTTGGACTTCAGTATTGTCCCTCTAGTGCAAAGATATTTGCAGCACGTCTGCCTGCATTGCACACTCAAACTCATTGTTACTAAGCCATTATACTAGCAAACATTGAGTGAACTTAGTGGCATCCTAAACGTGGCTCTTGGACTTCTGTATAGTCCCAGTAGTGCAAAGATATTTGCAGCACGTCTGCCTACATTACACACTCAAACTTATTGTTACTAAGCCATGATACTAGCAAACACTGAGTGAACTTAGTGACATCCTAAACGTGGCTGTTGGACTTCTGTATTGTCCCAGTAGTGCAAAGATATTTGCAGCACGTCTGCCTGCATTGCACACTCAAGCTCATTGTTACTAAGCCATTATACCAGCGAACACTGAGTGAACTTAGTGGCATCCTAAACTTGGCTATTGGACTTCTGTATAGTCCCACTAGTGCAAAGATATTTGCAGCACGTCTGCCTGCATTGCACACTCAAACTTATTGTTACTAAGCCATTATACTAGCGAACACTGAGTGAACTTAGTGGCATCCTAAACGTGGCTATTGGACTTCTGTATAGTCCCAGTAGTGCAAAGATATTTGCAGCACGTCTGCATGCATTGCACACTCAAACTCATTGTTACTAAGCCATTATACTAGCAAACACTGAGGAAACTTAGTGGCATCCTAAAAGTGGCTGTTGGACTTCAGTATTGTCCCACTAGTACAAAGATATTTGCAGCACGTCTGCCTGCATTGCACACTCAAACTCATTGTTACTAAGCCATTATACTAGTAAACAGTGAGTGAACTTAGTGGCATCCTAAACGTGGCTGTTGGACTTCTGTATTGTCCCAGTAGTGCAAAGATATTTGCAGCACGTCTGCCTGCATTGCACACTCAAACTCTTTGTTAATAAGCTACAATACTAGCAAACACTGAGTGAACTTAGTGGCATCCTAAACGTGGCTATTGGACGTCTGTATAGTCCCACTAGTGCAAAGATATTTGCAGCACGTCTGCCTGCATTGCACACTCAAACTCATTGTTACTGACCCATTATACTAGCAAACACTGAGGAAACTTAGTGGCGTCCTAAAAGTGGCTGTTGGACTTCAGTATTGTCCCTCTAGTGCAAAGATATTTGCAGCACGTCTGCCTGCATTGCACACTCAAACTCATTGTTACTAAGCCATTATACTAGCAAACGTTGAGTGAACTTAGTGGCATCCTAAACGTGGCTCTTGGACTTCTGTATAGTCCCAGTAGTGCAAAGATATTTGCAGCACGTCTGCCTACATTACACACTCAAACTTATTGTTACTAAGCCATGATACTAGCAAACACTGAGTGAACTTAGTGACATCCTAAACGTGGCTGTTGGACTTCTGTATTGTCCCAGTAGTGCAAAGATATTTGCAGCACGTCTGCCTGCATTGCACACTCAAGCTCATTGTTACTAAGCCATTATACCAGCGAACACTGAGTGAACTTAGTGGCATCCTAAACTTGGCTATTGGACTTCTGTATAGTCCCACTAGTGCAAAGATATTTGCAGCACGTCTGCCTGCATTGCACACTCAAACTTATTGTTACTAAGCCATTATACTAGCGAACACTGAGTGAACTTAGTGGCATCCTAAACGTGGCTATTGGACTTCTGTATAGTCCCAGTAGTGCAAAGATATTTGCAGCACGTCTGCCTGCATTGCACACTCAAACTTATTGTTACTAAGCCATTATACTAGCAAACACTGAGTGAACTTAGTGGCATCCTAAACGTGGCTGTTGGACTTCTGTATTGTCCCAGTAGTGCAAAGGTATTTGCAGCACGTCTGCCTGCATTGCACACTCAAACTCATTGTTACTAAGCCATTATACTAGCAAACACTGAGTGAACTTAGTGGCATCCTAAACGTGGCTATTGGACTTCTGTATAGTCCCAGTAGTGCAAAGATATTTGCAGCACGTCTGCCTGCATTGCACACTCAAACTTATTGTTACTAAGCCATTATACTTGCAAACACTGAGTGAACTTAGTGGCATCCTAAACGTGGCTGTTGGATTTCTGTATTGTCCCAGTAGTGCAAAGATATTTGAAGCATGTCTGCCTGCATTGCACACTCAAACTCATTGTTACTAAGCCATTATACTAGCAATCAGTGAGTGAACTTAGTGGCATCCTAAACGTGGCTATTGGACTTCTGTATAGTCCCACTAGTGCAAAGATATTTGCAGCACGTCTGCCTGCATTGCACACTCAAACTCATTGTTACTAAGCCATTATACTAGCAAACACTGAGAGAACTTAGTGGCATCCTAAACGTGGCTGTTGGACCTCTGTATTGTCCCAGTAGTGCAAAGATATTTGAAGCACGTCTGCCTGCATTGCACACTCAAACTCATTGTTACTGAGCCATTATACTAGCAAACACTGAGTGAACTTAGTGGCATCCTAAACGTGGCTGTTGGACTTCTGTATTGTCCCACTAGTGCAAAGATATTTGCAGCACGTCTGCCTGCATTGCACACTCAAACTCATTGTTACTAAGCCATTATACTAGCAAACACTGAGTGAACTTAGTGGCATCCTAAACGTGGCTGTTGGACTTCTGTATTGTCCCAGTAGTGCAAAGATATTTGCAGCACGTCTGCCTGCATTGCACACTCAAACTCATTGTTACTAAGCCATTATACTAGCAAACACTGAGGAAACTTAGTGGCATCTTAAAAGTGGCTGTTGGACTTCAGTATTGTCCCACTAGTGCAAAGATATTTGCAGCATGTCTGCCTGCATTGCACACTCAAACTCATTGTTACTAAGCCATTATACTAGCAAACAGTGAGTGAACTTAGTGGCATCCTAAACGTGGCTGTTGGACTTCTGTATTGTCCCACTAGTGCAAAGATATTTGCAGCACGTCTTCCTGCATTGCACACTCAAACTTATTGTTACTTAGCCATTATACTAGCAAACACTAAGTGAACTTAGTGGCATCCTAAACGTGGCTCTTGGACTTCTGTATAGTCCCAGTAGTGCAAAGATATTGGCAGCACGTCTGCCTACATTGCACACTCAAACTTATTGTTACTAAGCCATGATACTAGCAAACACTGAGTGAACTTATTGACATCCTAAACGTGGCTGTTGGACTTCTGTATTGTCCCAGTAGTGCAAAGATATTTGCAGCATGTCTGCCTGCATTGCACACTCAAACTCATTGTTACTAAGCCATTATACCAGCAAACACTGAGTGAACTTAGTGGCATCCTAAACTTGGCTATTGGACTTCTGTATAGTCCCACTAGTGCAAAGATATTTGCAGCACGTCTGCCTGCATTGCACACTCAAACTCATTGTTACTAATCCATTATACTAGCAAACACTGAGTGAACTTAGTGGCATCCTAAACGTGGCTGTTGGATTTCTGTATTGTCCCATTAGTGCAAAGATATTTGCAGCACGTCTGCCTGCATTGCACACTCAAACTCATTGTTACTAAGCCATTATACTAGCAAACAGTGAGTGAACTTAGTGGCATCCTAAACGTGGCTATTGGACTTCTGTATAGTCCCACTAGTGCAAAGATATTTGCAGCACGTCTGCCTGCATTGCACACTCAAACTCATTGTTACTAAGCCATTATACTAGCAAACACTGAGTGAACTTAGTGGCATCCTAAACGTGGCTGTTGGACTTCTGTATTGTCCCATTAGTGCAAAGATATTTGCAGCACGTCTGCCTGCATTGCACATTCAAACTCTTTGTTACTAAGCCATTATACTAGCAAACCCTGAGGAAACTTAGTGGCATCCTAAAAGTGGCTGTTGGACTTCTGTATTGTCCCACTAGTGCAAAGATATTTGAAGCACGTCTGCCTGCATTGCACACTCAAACTCATTGTTACTGAGCCATTATACTAGCAAACACTGAGTGAACTTAGTGGCATCCTAAACGTGGCTGTTGGACTTCTGTATTGTCCCACTAGTGCAAAGATATTTGCAGCACGTCTGCCTGCATTGCACACTCAAACTCATTGTTACTAAGCCATTATACTAGCAAACACTGAGTGAACTTTGTGGCATCCTAAACGTTGCTATTGGACTTCTGTATAGTCCCAGTAGTGTAAAGATATTTGCAGCACGTCTGCCTGCATTGCACACTCAAACCTATTGTTACTAAGCCTTTATACTAGCAAACACTGATTGAACTTAGTGGCATCCTAAACGTGGCTGATGGACTTCAGTATTGTCCCACTAGTGCAAAGATATTTGCAGCACGTCTGCCTGCATTGCACACTCAAACTCATTGTTACTAAGCCATTATACTAGCAAACACTGAGTGAACTTAGTGGCATCCTAAACGTGGCTGTTGGATTTCTGTATTGTCCCAGTAGTGCAAAGATATTTGAAGCATGTCTGCCTGCATTGCACACTCAAACTCATTGTTACTAAGCCATTATACTAGCAAACAGTGAGTGAACTTAGTGGCATCCTAAACGTGGCTATTGGACTTCTGTATAGTCCCACTAGTGCAAAGATATTTGCAGCACGTCTGCATGCATTGCACACTCAAACTCATTGTTACTAAGCCATTATACTAGCAAACACTGAGTGAACTTAGTGGCATCCTAAACGTGGCTGTTGGACTTCTGTATTGTCCCATTAGTGCAAAGATATTTGCAGCACGTCTGCCTGCAGTGCACATTCAAACTCTTTGTTACTAAGCCATTATACTAGCAAACCCTGAGGAAACTTAGTGGCATCCTAAAAGTGGCTGTTGGACTTCTGTATTGTCCCACTAGTGCAAAGATATTTGAAGCACGTCTGCCTGCATTGCACACTCAAACTCATTGTTACTGAGCCATTATACTAGCAAACACTGAGTGAACTTAGTGGCATCCTAAACGTGGCTGTTGGACTTCTGTATTGTCCCACTAGTGCAAAGATATTTGCAGCACGTCTGCCTGCATTGCACACTCAAACTCATTGTTACTAAGCCATTATACTAGCAAACACTGAGTGAACTTAGTGGCATCCTAAACGTTGCTATTGGACTTCTGTATAGTCCCAGTAGTGTAAAGATATTTGCAGCACGTCTGCCTGCATTGCACACTCAAAATAATTGTTACTAAGCCTTTAGGCGGGCTTTGCACACTACGACATCGCAGGCCGATGCTGCGATGCCGAGTGCGATAGTGCCCGCCCCCGTCGCAGCAGCGATATGTGGTGATAGCTGGCGTAGCGAAAGTTATCGCTACGCCAGCTTCACACACACACTCACCTGCCGTGCGACGTCCCTGTGGCCGGCGACCCGCCTCCTTGTTAAGGGGGCGGGTCGTGCGGCGTCACTGCGACGTCACACGGCAGGCGGCCAATCAGAGCGGAGGGGCGGAGATGAGCAGGATGTAAACATCCTGCCCACCTCCTTCCTTCCGCATATCCTACGGAAGCCGCAGTGAGGCCGGTAGGAGACGTTCCTCGCTCCTGCGACTTCACACACAGCGATGTGTGCAGCCGCAGGAGCGAGGAACAACATCGGACCGTCGCGTCAGCGTAATCATGGATTACGCCGACGCTGCACCGATGATACGATTACGACGCTTTTGCGCTCGTTAATCGTATCATCCAGCCTTTACACACTGCGATGTCGCATGCGATGCCGGAAGTGCGTCATTTTCAATTTGACCCCACCGACATCGCACCTGCGATGTCGCAGTGTGCAAAGTGCCCCTTATACTAGCAAACACTGATTGAACTTAGTGGCATCCTAAACGTGGCTGATGGACTTGTGTATTGTCCCAGTAATGCAAAGATATTTGCAGCACGTCTGCCTGCATTGCACACTCAAACTTATTGTTACTTAGCCATTATACTAGCAAACGCTGAGGAAACTTAGTGGCATCTTAAAAGTGGCTGTTGGACTTCAGTATTGTCCCACTAGTGCAAAGATATTTGCAGCACGTCTGCCTGCATTGCACACTCAAACTCATTGTTACTAAGCCATTATACTAGCAAACAGTTAGTGAACTTAGTGGCATCCTAAACGTGGCTGTTGGACTTCTGTATTGTCCCACTAGTGCAAAGATATTTGCAGCACGTCTTCCTGCATTGCACACTCAAACTTATTGTTACTTAGCCATTATACTAGCAAACACTAAGTGAACTTAGTGGCATCCTAAACGTGGCTCTTGGACTTCTGTATAGTCCCTGTAGTGCAAAGATATTTGCAGCACGTCTGCCTACATTGCACACTCAAACTTATTGTTACTAAGCCATGATACTAGCAAACACTGAGTGAACTTATTGACATCCTAAACGTGGCTGTTGGACTTCTGTATTGTCCCAGTAGTGCAAAGATAATTGCAGCACGTCTGCCTGCATTGCACACTCAAACTCATTGTTACTAAGCCATTATACCAGCAAACACTGAGTGAACTTAGTGGCATCCTAAACTTGGCTATTGGACGTCTGTATAGTCCCACTAGTGCAAAGATATTTGCAGCACGTCTGCCTGCATTGCACACTCAAACTCATTGTTACTAATCCATTATACTAGCAAACACTGAGTGAACTTAGTGGCATCCTAAACGTGGCTGTTGGATTTCTGTATTGTCCCATTAGTGCAAAGATATTTGCAGCACGTCTGCCTGCATTGCACACTCAAACTTATTGTTACTAAGCCATTATACTAGCAAACACTGAGTGAACTTAGTGGCATCCTAAACGTGGCTATTGGACTTCTGTATAGTCCCACTAGTGCAAAGCTATTTGCAGCACTTATGCCTGCATTGCACACTCAAACTCATTGTTACTAAGCCATTATACTAGCAAACAGTGAGTGAACTTAGTGGCATCCTAAACGTGGCTGTTGGACTTCTGTATAGTCCCACTAGTGCAAAGATATTTGCAGCATGTCTGACCGCATTGCACACTCAAACTCATTGTTACTAAGCCATTATACTAGCAAACACTGAGTGAACTTAGTGGCATCCTAAACGTGGCTGTTTGACTTCTGTATTGTCACACTAGTGCAAAGATATTTGCAGCACGTCTGCTTGCATTGCACACTCAAACTCATTGTTACTAAGCCATTATACTAGCAAACAGTGAGTGAACTTAGTGGCATCCTAAACGTGGCTATTGGACTTCTTTACAGTCCCAGTAGTGCAAAGATATTTGCAGCACGTCTGCCTGCATTGCACACTCAAACTTATTGTTACTAAGTCATTATACTAGCAAACACTGAGTGAACTTAGTGGCATCCTAAACGTGGCTGTTGGACTTCTGTATTGTCCCAGTAGTGCAAAGATATTTGCAGCACGTCTGCCTGCATTGCACACTCAAACTCATTGTTACTAAGCCATTATACTAGCAAACACTGAGGAAACTTAGTGGTATCTTAAAAGTGGCTGTTGGACTTCAGTATTGTCCCACTAGTGCAAAGATATTTGCAGCACGTCTGCCTGCATTGCACACTCAAACTCATTGTTACTAAGCCATTATACTAGCAAACAGTGAGTGAACTTAGTGGCATCCTAAACGTGGCTGTTGGACTTCTGTATTGTCCCACTAGTGCAAAGATATTTGCAGCACGTCTTCCTGCATTGCACACTCAAACTTATTGTTACTTAGCCATTATACTAGCAAACACTAAGTGAACTTAGTGGCTTCCTAAACGTGGCTCTTGGACTTCTGTATAGTCCCAGTAGTGCAAAGATATTTGCAGCACGTCTGCCTACATTGCACACTCAAACTTATTGTTACTAAGCCATGATACTAGCAAACACTGAGTGAACTTAGTGGCTTTCTAAACTTGGCTATTGGACTTCTGTATAGTCCCACTAGTGCAAAGATATTTGCAGCACGTCTGCCTGCATTGCACACTCAAACTCATTGTTACTAATCCATTATACTAGCAAACACTGAGTGAACTTAGTGGCATCCTAAACGTGGCTGTTGGATTTCTGTATTGTCCCATTAGTGCAAAGATATTTGCAGCACGTCTGCCTGCATTGCACACTCAAACTTATTGTTACTAAGCCATTATACTAGCAAACACTGAGTGAACTTAGTGGCATCCTAAACGTGGCTATTGGACTTCTGTATAGTCCCACTAGTGCAAAGCTATTTGCAGCACTTCTGCCTGCATTGCACACTCAAACTCATTGTTACTAAGCCATTATACTAGCAAACACTGAGTGAACTTAGTGGCATCCTAAACTTGGCTATTGGACTTCTGTATAGTCCCACTAGTGCAAAGATATTTGCAGCACGTCTGCCTGCATTGCACACTCAAACTCATTGTTACTAATCCATTATACTAGCAAACACTGAGTGAACTTAGTGGCATCCTAAACGTGGCTGTTTGATTTCTGTATTGTCCCAGTAGTGCAAAGATATTTGAAGCATGTCTGCCTGCATTGCACACTCAAACTCATTGTTACTAAGCCATTATACTAGCAAACAGTGAGTGAACTTAGTGGCATCCTAAACGTGGCTATTGGACTTCTGTATAGTCCCACTAGTGCAAAGATATTTGCAGCACGTCTGCCTGCATTGCACACTCAAACTCATTGTTACTAAGCCATTATACTAGCAAACACTGAGTGAACTTAGTGGCATCCTAAACGTGGCTGTTGGACTTCTGTATTGTCCCATTAGTGCAAAGATATTTGCAGCACGTCTGCCTGCATTGCACATTCAAACTCTTTGTTACTAAGCCATTATACTAGCAAACCCTGAGGAAACTTAGTGGCATCCTAAAAGTGGCTGTTGGACTTCTGTATTGTCCCTCTAGTGCAAAGATATTTGAAGCACGTCTGCCTGCATTGCACACTCAAACTTATTGTTAGTGAGCCATTATACTAGCAAACACTGAGTGAACTTAGTGGCATCCTAAACGTGGCTGTTGGACTTCTGTATTGTCCCACTAGTGCAAAGATATTTGCAGCACGTCTGCCTGCATTGCACACTCAAACTCATTGTTACTAAGCCATTATACTAGCAAACACTGAGTGAACTTTGTGGCATCCTAAACGTTGCTATTGGACTTCTGTATAGTCCCAGTAGTGTAAAGATATTTGCAGCACGTCTGCCTGCATTGCACACTCAAACTTATTGTTACTAAGCCTTTATACTAGCAAACACTGATTGAACTTAGTGGCATCCTAAACATGGCTGATGGACTTGTGTATTGTCCCAGTAATGCAAAGATATTTGCAGCACGTCTGCCTGCATTGCACACTCAAACGCATTGTTACTAAGCCATTATACTAGCAAACAGTGAGTGAACTTAGTGGCATCCTAAACGTGGCTGTTGGACTTCTGTATAGTCCCACTAGTGCAAAGATATTTGCAGCATGTCTGACCGCATTGCACACTCAAACTCATTGTTACTAAGCCATTATACTAGCAACCACTGAGTGAACTTAGTGGCATCCTAAACGTGGCTGTTTGACTTCTGTATTGTCACACTAGTGCAAAGATATTTGCAGCACGTCTGCCTGCATTGCACACTCAAACTCATTGTTACTAAGCCATTATACTAGCAAACAGTGAGTAAACTTAGTGGCATCCTAAACGTGGCTATTGGACTTCTTTACAGTCCCAGTAGTGCAAAGATATTTGCAGCACGTCTGCCTGCATTGCACACTCAAACTTATTGTTACTTAGCCATTATACTAGCAAACACTAAGTGAACTTAGTGGCATCCTAAACGTGGCTCTTGGACTTCTGTATAGTCCCTGTAGTGCAAAGATATTTGCAGCACGTCTGCCTACATTGCACACTCAAACTTATTGTTACTAAGCCATGATACTAGCAAACACTGAGTGAACTTATTGACATCCTAAACGTGGCTGTTGGACTTCTGTATTGTCCCAGTAGTGCAAAGATATTTGCAGCACGTCTGCCTGCATTGCACACTCAAACTCATTGTTACTAAGCCATTATACCAGCAAACACTGAGTGAACTTAGTGGCATCCTAAACTTGGCTATTGGACTTCTGTATAGTCCCACTAGTGCAAAGATATTTGCAGCACGTCTGCCTGCATTGCACACTCAAACTCATTGTTACTAATCCATTATACTAGCAAACACTGAGTGAACTTAGTGGCATCCTAAACGTGGCTGTTGGATTTCTGTATTGTCTCATTAGTGCAAAGATATTTGCAGCACGTCTGCCTGCATTGCACACTCAAACTCATTGTTACTAAGCCATTATACTAGCAAACACTGAGGAAACTTAGTGGCATCTTAAAAGTGGCTGTTGGACTTCAGTATTGTCCCACTAGTGCAAAGATATTTGCAGCACGTCTGCCTGCATTGCACACTCAAACTCATTGTTACTAAGCCGTTATGCTAGCAAACAGTGAGTGAACTTAGTGGCATCCTAAACGTGGCTGTTGGACTTCTGTATTGTCCCACTAGTGCAAAGATATTTGCAGCACGTCTTCCTGCATTGCACACTCAAACTTATTGTTATTTAGCCATTATACTAGCAAACACTAAGTGAACTTAGTGGCATCCTAAACGTGGCTCTTGGACTTCTGTATAGTCCCTGTAGTGCAAAGATATTTGCAGCACGTCTGCCTACATTGCACACTCAAACTTATTGTTACTAAGCCATGATACTAGCAAACACTGAGTGAACTTATTGACATCCTAAACGTGGCTGTTGGACTTCTGTATTGTCCCAGTAGTGCAAAGATATTTGCAGCACGTCTGCCTGCATTGCACACTCAAACTCATTGTTACTAAGCCATTATACCAGCAAACACTGAGTGAACTTAGTGGCATCCTAAACTTGGATATTGGACTTCTGTATAGTCCCACTAGTGCAAAGATATTTGCAGCACGTCTGCCTGCATTGCACACTCAAACTCATTGTTACTAATCCATTATACTAGCAAACACTGAGTGAACTTAGTGGCATCCTAAACGTAGCTGTTGGATTTCTGTATTGTCCCATTAGTGCAAAGATATTTGCAGCACGTCTGCCTGCATTGCACACTCAAACTTATTGTTACTAAGCCATTATACTAGCAAACACTGAGTGAACTTAGTGGCATCCTAAACCTGGCTATTGGACTTCTGTATAGTCCCACTAGTGCAAAGCTATTTGCAGCACTTCTGCCTGCATTGCACACTCAAACTCATTGTTACTAAGCCATTACACTAGCAAACAGTGAGTGAACTTAGTGGCATCCTAAACGTGGCTGTTGGACTTCTGTATAGTCCCACTAGTGCAAAGATATTTGCAGCATGTCTGACCGCATTGCACACTCAAACTCATTGTTACTAAGCCATTATACTAGCAAACACTGAGTGAACTTAGTGGCATCCTAAACGTGGCTGTTTGACTTCTGTATTGTCACACTAGTGCAAAGATATTTGCAGCACGTCTGCCTGCATTGCACACTCAAACTCATTGTTACTAAGCCATTATACTAGCAAACAGTGAGTGAACTTAGTGGCATCCTAAACGTGGCTATTGGACTTCTTTACAGTCCCAGTAGTGCAAAGATATTTGCAGCACGTCTGCCTGCATTGCACACTCAAACTTATTGTTACTAAGTCATTATACTAGCAAACACTGAGTGAACTTAGTGGCATCCTAAACGTGGCTGTTGGACTTCTGTATTGTCCCAGTAGTGCAAAGATATTTGCAGCACGTCTGCCTGCATTGCACACTCAAACTCATTGTTACTAAGCCATTATACTAGCAAACACTGAGGAAACTTAGTGGCATCTTAAAAGTGGCTGTTGGACTTCAGTATTGTCCCACTAGTGCAAAGATATTTGCAGCACGTCTGCCTGCATTGCACACTCAAACTCATTGTTACTAAGCCATTATACTAGCAAACAGTGAGTGAACTTAGTGGCATCCTAAACGTGGCTGTTGGACTTCTGTATTGTCCCACTAGTGCAAAGATATTTGCAGCACGTCTTCCTGCATTGCACACTCAAACTTATTGTTACTTAGCCATTATACTAGCAAACACTAAGTGAACTTAGTGGCATCCTAAACGTGGCTCTTGGACTTCTGTATAGTCCCAGTAGTGCAAAGATATTTGCAGCACGTCTGCCTACATTGCACACTCAAACTTATTGTTACTAAGCCATGATACTAGCAAACACTGAGTGAACTTATTGACATCTTAAACGTGGCTGTTGGACTTCTGTATTGTCCCAGTAGTGCAAAGATATTTGCAGCACGTCTGCCTGCATTGCACACTCAAACTCATTGTTACTAAGCCATTATACCAGCAAACACTGAGTGAACTTAGTGGCATCCTAAACTTGGCTATTGGACTTCTGTATAGTCCCACTAGTGCAAAGATATTTGCAGCACGTCTGCCTGCATTGCACACTCAAACTCATTGTTACTAATCCATTATACTAGCAAACACTGAGTGAACTTAGTGGCATCCTAAACGTGGCTGTTGGATTTCTGTATTGTCCCATTAGTGCAAAGATATTTGCAGCACGTCTGCCTGCATTGCACACTCAAACTTATTGTTACTAAGCCATTATACTAGCAAACACTGAGTGAACTTAGTGGCATCCTAAACGTGGCTATTGGACTTCTGTATAGTCCCACTAGTGCAAAGCTATTTGCAGCACTTCTGCCTGCATTGCACACTCAAACTCATTGTTACTAAGCCATTATACTAGCAAACACTGAGTGAACTTAGTGGCATCCTAAACTTGGCTATTGGACTTCTGTATAGTCCCACTAGTGCAAAGATATTTGCAGCACGTCTGCCTGCATTGCACACTCAAACTCATTGTTACTAATCCATTATACTAGCAAACACTGAGTGAACTTAGTGGCATCCTAAACGTGGCTGTTTGATTTCTGTATTGTCCCAGTAGTGCAAAGATATTTGAAGCATGTCTGCCTGCATTGCACACTCAAACTCATTGTTACTAAGCCATTATACTAGCAAACAGTGAGTGAACTTAGTGGCATCCTAAACGTGGCTATTGGACTTCTGTATAGTCCCACTAGTGCAAAGATATTTGCAGCACGTCTGCCTGCATTGCACACTCAAACTCATTGTTACTAAGCCATTATACTAGCAAACACTGAGTGAACTTAGTGGCATCCTAAACGTGGCTGTTGGACTTCTGTATTGTCCCATTAGTGCAAAGATATTTGCAGCACGTCTGCCTGCATTGCACATTCAAACTCTTTGTTACTAAGCCATTATACTAGCAAACCCTGAGGAAACTTAGTGGCATCCTAAAAGTGGCTGTTGGACTTCTGTATTGTCCCACTAGTGCAAAGATATTTGAAGCACGTCTGCCTGCATTGCACACTCAAACTCATTGCTACTGAGCCATTATACTAGCAAACACTGAGTGAACTTAGTGGCATCCTAAAAGTGGCTGTTGGACTTCTGTATTGTCCCACTAGTGCAAAGATATTTGCAGCACGTCTGCCTGCATTGCACACTCAAACTCATTGTTACTAAGCCATTATACTAGCAAACACTGAGTGAACTTAGTGGCATCCTAAACGTTGCTATTGGACTTCTGTATAGTCCCAGTAGTGTAAAGATATTTGCAGCACGTCTGCCTGCATTGCACACTCAAACTTATTGTTACTAAGCCTTTATACTAGCAAACACTGATTGAACTTAGTGGCATCCTAAACATGGCTGATGGACTTGTGTATTGTCCCAGTAATGCAAAGATATTTGCAGCACGTCTGCCTGCATTGCACACTCAAACGCATTGTTACTAAGCCATTATACTAGCAAACAGTGAGTGAACTTAGTGGCATCCTAAACGTGGCTGTTGGACTTCTGTATAGTCCCACTAGTGCAAAGATATTTGCAGCATGTCTGACCGCATTGCACACTCAAACTCATTGTTACTAAGCCATTATACTAGCAAACACTGAGGAAACTTAGTGGCATCTTAAAAGTGGCTGTTGGACTTCAGTATTGTCCCACTAGTGCAAAGATATTTGCAGCACGTCTGCCTGCATTGCACACTCAAACTTATTGTTACTAAGCCATGATACTAGCAAACACTGAGTGAACTTATTGACATCTTAAACGTGGCTGTTGGACTTCTGTATTGTCCCAGTAGTGCAAAGATATTTGCAGCACGTCTGCCTGCATTGCACACTCAAACTCATTGTTACTAAGCCATTATACCAGCAAACACTGAGTGAACTTAGTGGCATCCTAAACTTGGCTATTGGACTTCTGTATAGTCCCACTAGTGCAAAGATATTTGCAGCACGTCTGCCTGCATTGCACACTCAAACTTATTGCTACTAAGCCATTATACTAGCAAACACTGAGTGAACTTAGTGGCATCCTAAACGTGGCTATTGGACTTCTGTATAGTCCCACTAGTGCAAAGCTATTTGCAGCACTTCTGCCTGCATTGCACACTCAAACTCATTGTTACTAAGCCATTATACTAGCAAACACTGAGTGAACTTAGTGGCATCCTAAACTTGGCTATTGGACTTCTGTATAGTCCCACTAGTGCAAAGATATTTGCAGCACGTCTGCCTGCATTGCACACTCAAACTCATTGTTACTAATCCATTATACTAGCAAACACTGAGTGAACTTAGTGGCATCCTAAACGTGGCTGTTTGATTTCTGTATTGTCCCAGTAGTGCAAAGATATTTGAAGCATGTCTGCCTGCATTGCACACTCAAACTCATTGTTACTAAGCCATTATACTAGCAAACAGTGAGTGAACTTAGTGGCATCCTAAACGTGGCTATTGGACTTCTGTATAGTCCCACTAGTGCAAAGATATTTGCAGCACGTCTGCCTGCATTGCACACTCAAACTCATTGTTACTAAGCCATTATACTAGCAAACACTGAGTGAACTTAGTGGCATCCTAAACGTGGCTGTTGGACTTCTGTATTGTCCCATTAGTGCAAAGATATTTGCAGCACGTCTGCCTGCATTGCACATTCAAACTCTTTGTTACTAAGCCATTATACTAGCAAACCCTGAGGAAACTTAGTGGCATCCTAAAAGTGGCTGTTGGACTTCTGTATTGTCCCACTAGTGCAAAGATATTTGAAGCACGTCTGCCTGCATTGCACACTCAAACTCATTGTTACTGAGCCATTATACTAGCAAACACTGAGTGAACTTAGTGGCATCCTAAACGTGGCTGTTGGACTTCTGTATTGTCCCACTAGTGCAAAGATATTTGCAGCACGTCTGCCTGCATTGCACACTCAAACTCATTGTTACTAAGCCATTATACTAGCAAACACTGAGTGAACTTAGTGGCATCCTAAACGTTGCTATTGGACTTCTGTATAGTCCCAGTAGTGTAAAGATATTTGCAGCACGTCTGCCTGCATTGCACACTCAAACTTATTGTTACTAAGCCTTTATACTAGCAAACACTGATTGAACTTAGTGGCATCCTAAACATGGCTGATGGACTTGTGTATTGTCCCAGTAATGCAAAGATATTTGCAGCACGTCTGCCTGCATTGCACACTCAAACGCATTGTTACTAAGCCATTATACTAGCAAACAGTGAGTGAACTTAGTGGCATCCTAAACGTGGCTGTTGGACTTCTGTATAGTCCCACTAGTGCAAAGATATTTGCAGCATGTCTGACCGCATTGCACACTCAAACTCATTGTTACTAAGCCATTATACTAGCAAACACTGAGGAAACTTAGTGGCATCTTAAAAGTGGCTGTTGGACTTCAGTATTGTCCCACTAGTGCAAAGATATTTGCAGCACGTCTGCCTGCATTGCACACTCAAACTCATTGTTACTAAGCCATGATACTAGCAAACACTGAGTGAACTTATTGACATCCTAAACGTGGCTGTTGGACTTCTGTATTGTCCCAGTAGTGCAAAGATATTTGCAGCACGTCTGCCTGCATTGCACACTCAAACTCATTGTTACTAAGCCATTATACCAGCAAACACTGAGTGAACTTACTGGCATCCTAAACTTGGCTATTGGACTTCTGTATAGTCCCACTAGTGCAAAGATATTTGCAGCACGTCTGCCTGCATTGCACACTCAAACTCATTGTTACTAATCCATTATACTAGCAAACACTGAGTGAACTTAGTGGCATCCTAAACGTGGCTGTTGGATTTCTGTATTGTCCCATTAGTGCAAAGATATTTGCAGCACGTCTGCCTGCATTGCACACTCAAACTTATTGTTACTAAGCCATTATACTAGCAAACACTGAGTGAACTTAGTGGCATCCTAAACGTGGCTATTGGACTTCTGTATAGTCCCACTAGTGCAAAGCTATTTGCAGCACTTCTGCCTGCATTGCACACTCAAACTCATTGTTACTAAGCCATTATACTAGCAAACACTGAGTGAACTTAGTGGCATCCTAAACTTGGATATTGGACTTCTGTATAGTCCCACTAGTGCAAAGATATTTGCAGCACGTCTGCCTGCATTGCACACTCAAACTCATTGTTACTAATCCATTATACTAGCAAACACTGAGTGAACTTAGTGGCATCCTAAACGTGGCTGTTGGATTTCTGTATTGTCCCAGTAGTGCAAAGATATTTGAAGCATGTCTGCCTGCATTGCACACTCAAACTCATTGTTACTAAGCCATTATACTAGCAAACAGTGAGTGAACTTAGTGGCATCCTAAACGTGGCTATTGGACTTCTGTATAGTCCCACTAGTGCAAAGATATTTGCAGCACGTCTTCCTGCATTGCACACTCAAACTCATTGTTACTAAGCCATTATACTAGCAAACACTGAGTGAACTTAGTGGCATCCTAAACGTGGCTGTTGGACTTCTGTATTGTCCCATTAGTGCAAAGATATTTGCAGCACGTCTGCCTGCATTGCACATTCAAACTCTT
The DNA here is from genome assembly GCF_048569485.1 of Anomaloglossus baeobatrachus. NCBI lineage: Eukaryota > Metazoa > Chordata > Amphibia > Anura > Aromobatidae > Anomaloglossus > Anomaloglossus baeobatrachus. The sequence continues at coordinate 10,417 of NW_027443766.1, read as the reverse complement.
TGTTACTAAGCCATTATACTAGCAAACCCTGAGGAAACTTAGTGGCATCCTAAAAGTGGCTGTTGGACTTCTGTATTTTCCCACTAGTGCAAATATATTTGAAGCACGTCTGCCTGCATTGCACACTCAAACTCATTGTTACTAAGCCATTATACTAGCAAACACTGAGTGAACTTAGTGGCATCCTAAACGTTGCTATTGGACTTCTGTATAGTCCCAGTAGTGTAAAGATATTTGCAGCACGTCTGCCTGCATTGCACACTCAAACTTATTGTTACTAAGCCTTTATACTAGCAAACACTGATTGAACTTAGTGGCATCCTAAACGTGGCTGATGGACTTGTGTATTGTCCCAGTAATTCAAAGATATTTGCAGCACGTCTGCCTGCATTGCACACTCAAACTCATTGTTACTGAGCCATTATACTAGCAAACACTGAGTGAACTTAGTGGCATCCTAAACGTGGCTGTTGGACTTCTGTATAGTCCCACTAGTGCAAAGATATTTGCAGCATGTCTGACCGCATTGCACACTCAAACTCATTGTTACTAAGCCATTATACTAGCAAACACTGAGTGAACTTAGTGGCATCCTAAACGTGGCTGTTTGACTTCTGTATTGTCACACTAGTGCAAAGATATTTGCAGCACGTCTGCCTGCATTGCACACTCAAACTCATTGTTACTAAGCCATTATACAGGCAAACAGTGGGTAAACTTAGTGGCATCCTAAACGTGGCTATTGGACTTCTTTACAGTCCCAGTAGTGCAAAGATATTTGCAGCACGTCTGCCTGCATTGCACACTCAAACTTATTGTTACTAAGTCATTATACTAGCAAACACTGAGTGAACTTAGTGGCATCCTAAACGTGGCTGTTGGACTTCTGTATTGTCCCAGTAGTGCAAAGATATTTGCAGCACGTCTGCCTGCATTGCACACTCAAACTCATTGTTACTAAGCCATTATACTAGCAAACGCTGAGGAAACTTAGTGGCATCTTAAAAGTGGCTGTTGGACTTCAGTATTGTCCCACTAGTGCAAAGATATTTGCAGCACGTCTGCCTGCATTGCACACTCAAACTCATTGTTACTAAGCCATTATACTAGCAAACAGTGAGTGAACTTAGTGGCATCCTAAACGTGGCTGTTGGACTTCTGTATTGTCCCACTAGTGCAAAGATATTTGCAGCACGTCTTCCTGCATTGCACACTCAAACTTATTGTTACTTAGCCATTATACTAGCAAACACTAAGTGAACTTAGTGGCATCCTAAACGTGGCTCTTTGACTTCTGTATAGTCCCTGTAGTGCAAAGATATTTGCAGCACGTCTGCCTACATTGCACACTCAAACTTATTGTTACTAAGCCATGATACTAGCAAACACTGAGTGAACTTATTGACATCCTAAACGTGGCTGTTGGACTTCTGTATTGTCCCAGTAGTGCAAAGATATTTGCAGCACGTCTGCCTGCATTGCACACTCAAACTCATTGTTACTAAGCCATTATACCAGCAAACACTGAGTGAACTTAGTGGCATCCTAAACTTGGCTATTGGACTTCTGTATAGTCCCACTAGTGCAAAGATATTTGCAGCACGTCTGCCTGCATTGCACACTCAAACTCATTGTTACTAATCCATTATACTAGCAAACACTGAGTGAACTTAGTGGCATCCTAAACGTGGCTGTTGGATTTCTGTATTGTCCCATTAGTGCAAAGATATTTGCAGCACGTCTGCCTGCATTGCACACTCAAACTTATTGTTACTAAGGCATTATACTAGCAAACACTGAGTGAACTTAGTGGCATCCTAAACGTGGCTATTGGACTTCTGTATAGTCCCACTAGTGCAAAGCTATTTGCAGCATGTCTGACCGCATTGCACACTCAAACTCATTGTTACTAAGCCATTATACTAGCAAACACTGAGTGAACTTAGTGGCATCCTAAACGTGGCTGTTTGACTTCTGTATTGTCACACTAGTGCAAAGATATTTGCAGCACGTCTGCCTGCATTGCACACTCAAACTCATTGTTACTAAGCCATTATACTAGCAAACACTGAGTGAACTTAGTGGCATCCTAAACGTGGCTGTTGGACTTCTGTATAGTCCCACTAGTGCAAAGATATTTGCAGCATGTCTGACCGCATTGCACACTCAAACTCATTGTTACTAAGCCATTATACTAGCAAACACTGAGTGAACTTAGTGGCATCCTAAACGTGGCTGTTTGACTTCTGTATTGTCACACTAGTGCAAAGATATTTGCAGCACGTCTGCCTGCATTGCACACTCAAACTCATTGTTACTAAGCCATTATACAGGCAAACAGTGGGTAAACTTAGTGGCATCCTAAACGTGGCTATTGGACTTCTTTACAGTCCCAGTAGTGCAAAGATATTTGCAGCACGTCTGCCTGCATTGCACACTCAAACTTATTGTTACTAAGTCATTATACTAGCAAACACTGAGTGAACTTAGTGGCATCCTAAACGTGGCTGTTGGACTTCTGTATTGTCCCAGTAGTGCAAAGATATTTGCAGCACGTCTGCCTGCATTGCACACTTAAACTCATTGTTACTAAGCCATTATACTAGCAAACGCTGAGGAAACTTAGTGGCATCTTAAAAGTGGCTGTTGGACTTCAGTATTGTCCCACTAGTGCAAAGATATTTGCAGCACGTCTGCCTGCATTGCACACTCAAACTCATTGTTACTAAGCCATTATACTAGCAAACAGTGAGTGAACTTAGTGGCATCCTAAACGTGGCTGTTGGACTTCTGTATTGTCCCACTAGTGCAAAGATATTTGCAGCACGTCTTCCTGCATTGCACACTCAAACTTATTGTTACTTAGCCATTATACTAGCAAACACTAAGTGAACTTAGTGGCATCCTAAACGTGGCTCTTGGACTTCTGTATAGTCCCTGTAGTGCAAAGATATTTGCAGCACGTCTGCCTACATTGCACACTCAAACTTATTGTTACTAAGCCATGATACTAGCAAACACTGAGTGAACTTATTGACATCCTAAACGTGGCTGTTGGACTTCTGTATTGTCCCAGTAGTGCAAAGATATTTGCAGCACGTCTGCCTGCATTGCACACTCAAACTCATTGTTACTAAGCCATTATACCAGCAAACACTGAGTGAACTTAGTGGCATCCTAAACTTGGCTATTGGACTTCTGTATAGTCCCACTAGTGCAAAGATATTTGCAGCACGTCTGCCTGCATTGCACACTCAAACTCATTGTTACTAATCCATTATACTAGCAAACACTGAGTGAACTTAGTGGCATCCTAAACGTGGCTGTTGGATTTCTGTATTGTCCCATTAGTGCAAAGATATTTGCAGCACGTCTGCCTGCATTGCACACTCAAACTTATTGTTACTAAGGCATTATACTAGCAAACACTGAGTGAACTTAGTGGCATCCTAAACGTGGCTATTGGACTTCTGTATAGTCCCACTAGTGCAAAGCTATTTGCAGCATGTCTGACCGCATTGCACACTCAAACTCATTGTTACTAAGCCATTATACTAGCAAACACTGAGTGAACTTAGTGGCATCCTAAACGTGGCTGTTTGACTTCTGTATTGTCACACTAGTGCAAAGATATTTGCAGCACGTCTGCCTGCATTGCACACTCAAACTCATTGTTACTAAGCCATTATACTAGCAAACAGTGAGTGAACTTAGTGGCATCCTAAACGTGGCTATTGGACTTCTTAACAGTCCCAGTAGTACAAAGATATTTGCAGCACGTCTGCCTGCATTGCACACTCAAACTTATTGTTACTAAGTCATTATACTAGCAAACACTGAGTGAACTTAGTGGCATCCTAAACGTGGCTGTTGGACTTCTGTATTGTCCCAGTAGTGCAAAGATATTTGCAGCACGTCTGCCTGCATTGCACACTCAAACTCATTGTTACTAAGCCATTATACTAACAAACACTGAGGAAACTTAGTGGCATCTTAAAAGTGGCTTTTGGACTTCAGTATTGTCCCACTAGTGCAAAGATATTTGCAGCATGTCTGACCGCATTGCACACTCAAACTCATTGTTACTAAGCCATGATACTAGCAAACACTGAGTGAACTTATTGACATCCTAAACGTGGCTGTTGGACTTCTGTATTGTCCCAGTAGTGCAAAGATATTTGCAGCACGTCTGCCTGCATTGCACACTCAAACTCATTGTTACTAATCCATTATACTAGCAAACACTGAGTGAACTTAGTGGCATCCTAAACGTGGCTGTTGGATTTATGTATTGTCCCATTAGTGCAAAGATATTTGCAGCACGTCTGCCTGCATTGCACACTCAAACTTATTGTTACTAAGCCATTATACTAGCAAACACTGAGTGAACTTAGTGGCATCCTAAACGTGGCTATTGGACTTCTGTATAGTCCTACTAGTGCAAAGCTATTTGCAGCACTTCTGCCTGCATTGCACACTCAAACTCATTGTTACTAAGCCATTATACTAGCAAACACTGACTGAACTTAGTGGCATCCTAAATGTGGCTATTGGACTTCTTTACAGTCCCAGTAGTGCAAAGATATTTGCAGCACGTCTGCCTGCATTGCACACTCAAACGTATTGTTACTAAGTCATTATACTAGCAAACACTGAGTGAAGTTAGTGGCATCCTAAACGTGGCTGTTGGACTTCTGTATTGTCCCAGTAGTGCAAAGATATTTGCAGCACGTCTGCCTGCATTGCACACTCAAACTTTTTGTTAATAAGCTACTATACTAGCAAACACTGAGTGAACTTAGTGGCATCCTAAACGTGGCTATTGGACGTCTGTATAGTCCCACTAGTGCAAAGATATTTGCAGCACGTCTGCCTGCATTGCACACTCAAACTCATTGTTACTGACCCATTATACTAGCAAACACTGAGTGAACTTAGTGGCATCCTAAATGTGGCTGTTGGACTTCTGTATTGTTCCACTAGTGCAAAGATATTTGCAGCACGTCTGCCTGCATTGCACACTCAAACTCATTGTTACTAAGCCATTATACTAGCAAACACTGAGGAAACTTAGTGGCATCCTAAAAGTGGCTGTTGGACTTCAGTATTGTCCCACTAGTACAAAGATATTTGCAGCACGTCTGCCTGCATTGCACACTCAAACTCATTGTTACTAAGCCATTATACTAGCAAACAGTGAGTGAACTTAGTGGCATCCTAAACGTGGCTGTTGGACTTCTGTATTGTCCCACTAGTGCAAAGATATTTGCAGCACGTCTTCCTGCATTGCACACTCAAACTTATTGTTACTTAGCCATTATACTAGCAAACACTGAGTGAACTTAGTGGCATCCTAAACGTGGCTCTTGGACTTCTGTATAGTCCCAGTAGTGCAAAGATATTTGCAGCACGTCTGCCTACATTGCACACTCAAACTTATTGTTACTAAGCCATGATACTAGCAAACACTGAGTGAACTTAGTGACATCCTAAACGTGGCTGTTGGACTTCTGTATTGTCCCAGTAGTGCAAAGATATTTGCAGCACGTCTGCCTGCATTGCACACTCAAACTCATTGTTACTAAGCCATTATACCAGCAAACACTGAGTGAACTTAGTGGCATCCTAAACTTGGCTATTGGACTTCTGTATAGTCCCACTAGTGCAAAGATATTTGCAGCATGTCTGACCGCATTGCACACTCAAACTCATTGTTACTAAGCCATTATACTAGCAAACACTGAGTGAACTTAGTGGCATCCTAAACGTGGCTGTTTGACTTCTGTATTGTCACACTAGTGCAAAGATATTTGCAGCACGTCTGCCTGTATTGCACACTCAAACTCATTGTTACTAAGCCATTATACTAGCAAACAGTGAGTGAACTTAGTGGCATCCTAAACGTGGCTATTGGACTTCTTTACAGTCCCAGTAGTGCAAAGATATTTGCAGCACGTCTGCCTGCATTGCACACTCAAACTTATTGTTACTAAGTCATTATACTAGCAAACACTGAGTGAACTTAGTGGCATCCTAATCGTGGCTGTTGGACTTCTGTATTGTCCCAGTAGTGCAAAGATATTTGCAGCACGTCTGCCTGCATTGCACACTCAAACTCATTGTTACTAAGCCATTATACTAGCAAACACTGAGGAAACTTAGTGGCATCTTAAAAGTGGCTGTTGGACTTCAGTATTGTCCCACTAGTGCAAAGATATTTGCAGCACGTCTGCCTGCATTGCACACTCAAACTCATTGTTACTAAGCCATTATACTAGCAAACAGTGAGTGAACTTAGTGGCATCCTAAACGTGGCTGTTGGACTTCTGTATTGTCCCACTAGTGCAAAGATATTTGCAGCACGTCTTCCTGCATTGCACACTCAAACTTATTGTTACTTAGCCATTATACTAGCAAACACTAAGTGAACTTAGTGGCATCCTAAACGTGGCTCTTGGACTTCTGTATAGTCCCAGTAGTGCAAAGATATTTGCAGCACGTCTGCCTACATTGCACACTCAAACTTATTGTTACTAAGCCATGATACTAGCAAACACTGAGTGAACTTATTGACATCCTAAACGTGGCTGTTGGACTTCTGTATTGTCCCAGTAGTGCAAAGATATTTGCAGCACGTCTGCCTGCATTGCACACTCAAACTCATTGTTACTAAGCCATTATACCAGCAAACACTGAGTGAACTTAGTGGCATCCTAAACTTGGCTATTGGACTTCTGTATAGTCCCACTAGTGCAAAGATATTTGCAGCACGTCTGCCTGCATTGCACACTCAAACTCATTGTTACTAATCCATTATACTAGCAAACACTGAGTGAACTTAGTGGCATCCTAAACGTGGCTGTTGGATTTCTGTATTGTCCCATTAGTGCAAAGATATTTGCAGCACGTCTGCCTGCATTGCACACTCAAACTTATTGTTACTAAGCCATTATACTAGCAAACACTGAGTGAACTTAGTGGCATCCTAAACGTGGCTATTGGACTTCTGTATAGTCCCACTAGTGCAAAGCTATTTGCAGCACTTCTGCCTGCATTGCACACTCAAACTCATTGTTACTAAGCCATTATACTAGCAAACACTGAGTGAACTTAGTGGCATCCTAAACTTGGCTATTGGACTTCTGTATAGTCCCACTAGTGCAAAGATATTTGCAGCACGTCTGCCTGCATTGCACACTCAAACTCATTGTTACTAATCCATTATACTAGCAAACACTGAGTGAACTTAGTGGCATCCTAAACGTGGCTGTTTGATTTCTGTATTGTCCCAGTAGTGCAAAGATATTTGAAGCATGTCTGCCTGCATTGCACACTCAAACTCATTGTTACTAAGCCATTATACTAGCAAGAAGTGAGTGAACTTAGTGGCATCCTAAACGTGGCTATTGGACTTCTGTATAGTCCCACTAGTGCAAAGATATTTGCAGCACGTCTGCCTGCATTGCACACTCAAACTCATTGTTACTAAGCCATTATACTAGCAAACACTGAGTGAACTTAGTGGCATCCTAAACGTGGCTGTTGGACTTCTGTATTGTCCCATTAGTGCAAAGATATTTGCAGCACGTCTGCCTGCATTGCACATTCAAACTCTTTGTTACTAAGCCATTATACTAGCAAACCCTGAGGAAACTTAGTGGCATCCTAAAAGTGGCTGTTGGACTTCTGTATTGTCCCACTAGTGCAAAGATATTTGAAGCACGTCTGCCTGCATTGCACACTCAAACTCATTGTTACTGAGCCATTATACTAGCAAACACTGAGTGAACTTAGTGGCATCCTAAACGTGGCTGTTGGACTTCTGTATTGTCCCACTAGTGCAAAGATATTTGCAGCACGTCTGCCTGCATTGCACACTCAAACTCATTGTTACTAAGCCATTATACTAGCAAACACTGAGTGAACTTAGTGGCATCCTAAACGTTGCTATTGGACTTCTGTATAGTCCCAGTAGTGTAAAGATATTTGCAGCACGTCTGCCTGCATTGCACACTCAAACTTATTGTTACTAAGCCTTTATACTAGCAAACACTGATTGAACTTAGTGGCATCCTAAACATGGCTGATGGACTTGTGTATTGTCCCAGTAATGCAAAGATATTTGCAGCACGTCTGCCTGCATTGCACACTCAAACGCATTGTTACTAAGCCATTATACTAGCAAACAGTGAGTGAACTTAGTGGCATCCTAAACGTGGCTGTTGGACTTCTGTATAGTCCCACTAGTGCAAAGATATTTGCAGCATGTCTGACCGCATTGCACACTCAAACTCATTGTTACTAAGCCATTATACTAGCAAACACTGAGTGAACTTAGTGGCATCCTAAACGTGGCTGTTTGACTTCTGTATTGTCACACTAGTGCAAAGATATTTGCAGCACGTCTGCCTGCATTGCACACTCAAACTCATTGTTACTAAGCCATTATACTAGCAAACAGTGAGTAAACTTAGTGGCATCCTAAACGTGGCTATTGGACTTCTTTACAGTCCCAGTAGTGCAAAGATATTTGCAGCACGTCTGCCTGCATTGCACACTCAAACTTATTGTTACTTAGCCATTATACTAGCAAACACTAAGTGAACTTAGTGGCATCCTAAACGTGGCTCTTGGACTTCTGTATAGTCCCTGTAGTGCAAAGATATTTGCAGCACGTCTGCCTACATTGCACACTCAAACTTATTGTAACTAAGCCATGATACTAGCAAACACTGAGTGAACTTATTGACATCCTAAACGTGGCTGTTGGACTTCTGTATTGTCCCAGTAGTGCAAAGATATTTGCAGCACGTCTGCCTGCATTGCACACTCAAACTCATTTTTACTAAGCCATTATACTAGCAAACACTGAGTGAACTTAGTGGCATCCTAAACGTGGCTATTGGAGTTCTGTATAGTCCCACTAGTGCAAAGATATTTGCAGCACATCTGCCTGCATTGCACACTCAAACTCATTGTTACTAAGCCATTATACTAGCAAACACTGAGTGAACTTAGTGGCATCCTAAACGTGGCTGTTTGACTTCTGTATTGTCACACTAGTGCAAAGATATTTGCAGCACGTCTGCCTGCATTGCACATTCAAACTCATTGTTACTAAGCCATTATACTAGCAAACAGTGAGTGAACTTAGTGGCATCCTAAACGTGGCTATTGGACTTCTTTACAGTCCCAGTAGTGCAAAGATATTTGCAGCACGTCTGCCTGCATTGCACACGCAAACTTATTGTTACTAAGTCATTATACTAGCAAACACTGAGTGAACTTAGTGGCATCCTAAACGTGGCTGTTGGACTTCTGTATTGTCCCAGTAGTGCAAAGATATTTGCAGCACGTCTGCCTGCATTGCACACTCAAACTCATTGTTACTAAGCCATTATACTAGCAAACACTGAGGAAACTTAGTGGCATCTTAAAAGTGGCTGTTGGACTTCAGTATTGTCCCACTAGTGCAAAGATATTTGCAGCACGTCTGCCTGCATTGCACACTCAAACTCATTGTTACTAAGCCATTATACTAGCAAACAGTGAGTGAACTTAGTGGCATCCTAAACGTGGCTGTTGGACTTCTGTATTGTCCCACTAGTGCAAAGATATTTGCAGCACGTCTTCCTGCATTGCACACTCAAACTTATTGTTACTTAGCCATTATACTAGCAAACACTAAGTGAACTTAGTGGCATCCTAAACGTGGCTCTTGGACTTCTGTATAGTCCCAGTAGTGCAAAGATATTTGCAGCACGTCTGCCTGCATTGCACACTCAAACTCATTGTTACTAAGCCATTATACCAGCAAACACTGAGTGAACTTAGTGGCATCCTAAACTTGGCTATTGGACTTCTGTATAGTCCCACTAGTGCAAAGATATTTGCAGCACGTCTGCCTGCATTGCACACTCAAACTCATTGTTACTAATCCATTATACTAGCAAACACTGAGTGAACTTAGTGGCATCCTAAACGTGGCTGTTGGATTTCTGTATTGTCCCATTAGTGCAAAGATATTTGCAGCACGTCTGCCTGCATTGCACACTCAAACTCATTGTTACTAAGCCATTATACTAGCAAACACTGAGTGAACTTAGTGGCATCCTAAACGTGGCTATTGGACTTCTGTATAGTCCCACTAGTGCAAAGCTATTTGCAGCACTTCTGCCTGCATTGCACACTCAAACTCATTGTTACTAAGCCATTATACTAGCAAACACTGAGTGAACTTAGTGGCATCCTAAACTTGGATATTGGACTTCTGTATAGTCCCACTAGTGCAAAGATATTTGCAGCACGTCTGCCTGCATTGCACACTCAAACTCATTGTTACTAATCCATTATACTAGCAAACACTGAGTGAACTTAGTGGCATCCTAAACGTGGCTGTTGGATTTCTGTATTGTCC
>NW_027443765.1:0-35638 GCF_048569485.1 Anomaloglossus baeobatrachus | reverse complement strand
GATAATATTTAATAAAATAAGTAGAAATCTACTAAAAGTTTCGTTTGTTTATATTGCCATCCTGAGATAATCGTCTCCATGCTCCAAATCCATTTAAAGCCATTTCAAAGGCATTTGCGCATACATGAAATGAACACATTTTTCTCCAAAACTATAACACATGCATGCTTGTCCTGTTTGGTGGAGATGATATTTAATAAAATAAGTAGAAATCCACTAAAAGTTTTGTTTGGTTATCTTGCAATCCCGAGATAATCGTCTCCATGCTCCAAATCCATTTTAAAGCCATTTTAAGGCATTTCGCGCATACATGAAATGAACACATTTTTCTCCAAAACTATAACAGATGCAAGCTTGTCCTGTTTGGTGGAGATGATATTAATAAAATAAGTAGAAATCCACTAAAAGTTTTGTTTGGTTATCTTGCAATCCCGAGATAATCGTCTCCATGCTCCAAATCCATTTTAAAGCCATTTTTAAGGCATTTCGCGCATACATGAAATGAACACATTTTTCTCCAAAACTATAACAGATGCAAGCTTGTCCTGTTTGTGGAGATGATATTTAATAAAATAAGTAGAAATCCACTAAAAGTTTTGTTTGGTTATCTTGCAATCCCGAGATAATCGTCTCATGCTCCAAATCCATTTTAAAGCCATTTTTAAGGCATTTCGCGCATACATGAAATGAACACATTTTTCTCCAAAACTATAACAGATGCAAGCTTGTCCTGTTTGGTGGAGATAATATTTAATAAAATAAGTAGAAATCTACTAAAAGTTTCGTTTTTTTATATTGCCATCCTGAGATAATCGTCTCCATGCTCCAAATCCATTTTAAAGCCATTTCAAAGGCATTTTGCGCATACATGAAATGAACACATTTTTCTCCAAAACTATAACACATGCAAGCTTGTCCTGTTTGGTGGAGATGATATTTAATAAAATAAGTAGAAATCCACTAAAAGATTTGTTTGGTTATCTTGCAATCCCGAGATAATCGTCTCCATGCTCCAAATCCATTTAAAGCCATTTTTAAGGCATTTCGCGCATACATGAAATGAACACATTTTTCTCCAAAACTATAACAGATGCAAGCTTGTCCTGTTTGGTGGAGATGATATTTAATAAAATAAGTAGAAATCCACTAAAAGTTTTGTTTGGTTATCTTGCAATCCCGAGATAATCGTCTCCATGCTCCAAATCCATTTTAAAGCCATTTTTAAGGCATTCGCGCATACATGAAATGAACACATTTTCTCCAAAACTATAACAGATGCAAGCTTGTCCTGTTTGGTGGAGATGATATTTAATAAAATAAGTAGAAATCCACTAAAAGTTTTGTTTGGTTATCTTGCAATCCCGAGATAATCGTCTCCATGCTCCAAATCCATTTCAAAGCCATTTTTAAGGCATTTCGCGCATACATGAAATGAACACATTTTTCTCCAAAACTATAACAGATGCAAGCTTGTCCTGTTTGGTGGAGATAATATTTAATAAAATAAGTAGAAATCTACTAAAAGTTTCGTTTGTTTATATTGCCATCCTGAGATAATCGTCTCCATGCTCCAAATCCATTTTAAAGCCATTTCAAAGGCATTTTGCGCATACATGAAATGAACACATTTTTCTCCAAAACTATAACACATGCAAGCTTGTCCTGTTTGGTGGAGATGATATTTAATAAAATAAGTAGAAATCCACTAAAAGTTTTGTTTGGTTATCTTGCAATCCCGAGATAATCGTCTCCATGCTCCAAATCCATTTTAAAGCCATTTTTAAGGCATTTCGCGCATACATGAAATGAACACATTTTTTCTCCAAAACTATAACAGATGCAAGCTTGTCCTGTTTGGTGGAGATGATATTTAATAAAATAAGTAGAAATCCACTAAAAGTTTTGTTTGGTTATCTTGCAATCCCGAGATAATCGTCTCCATGCTCCAAATCCATTTTAAAGCCATTTTTAAGGCATTTCGCGCATACATGAAATGAACACATTTTTCTCCAAAACTATAACAGATGCAAGCTTGTCCTGTTTGGTGGAGATGATATTTAATAAAATAAGTAGAAATCCACTAAAAGTTTTGTTTTGTTATCTTGCAATCCCGAGATAATCGTCTCCATGCTCCAAATCCATTTTAAAGCCATTTTTAAGGCATTTCGCGCATACATGAAATGAACACATTTTTCTCCAAAACTATAACAGATGCAAGCTTGTCCTGTTTGGTGGAGATGATATTTAATAAAATAAGTAGAAATCCACTAAAAGTTTTGTTTGGTTATATTGCAATCCCGAGATAATCGTCTCCATGCTCCAAATCCATTTTAAAGCCATTTTTAAGGCATTTCGCGCATACATGAAATGAACACATTTTTCTCCAAAACTATAACAGATGCAAGCTTGTCCTGTTTGGTGGAGATGATATTTAATAAAATAAGTAGAAATCCACTAAAAGTTTTGTTTGGTTATCTTGCAATCCCGAGATAATCGTCTCCATGCTCCAAATCCATTTTAAAGCCATTTTTAAGGCATTTCGCGCATACATGAAATGAACACATTTTTCTCCAAAACTATAACAGATGCAAGCTTGTCCTGTTTGGTGGAGATGATATTTAATAAAATAAGTAGAAATCCACTAAAAGTTTTGTTTGGTTATCTTGCAATCCCGAGATAATCGTCTCCATGCTCCAAATCCATTTTAAAGCCATTTTTAAGGCATTTCGCGCATACATGAAATGAACACATTTTTCTCCAAAACTATAACAGATGCAAGCTTGTCCTGTTTGGTGGAGATGATATTTAATAAAATAAGTAGAAATCCACTAAAAGTTTTGTTTGGTTATCTTGCAATCCCGAGATAATCGTCTCCATGCTCCAAATCCATTTTAAAGCCATTTTTAAGGCATTTCGCGCATACATGAAATGAACACATTTTTCTCCAAAACTATAACAGATGCAAGCTTGTCCTGTTTGGTGGAGATGATATTTAATAAAATAAGTAGAAATCCACTAAAAGTTTTGTTTGGTTATCTTGCAATCCCGAGATAATCGTCTCCATGCTCCAAATCCATTTTAAAGCCATTTTTAAGGCATTTCGCGCATACATGAAATGAACACATTTTTCTCCAAAACTATAACAGATGCAAGCTTGTCCTGTTTGGTGGAGATGATATTTAATAAAATAAGTAGAAATCCACTAAAAGTTTTGTTTGGTTATCTTGCAATCCCGAGATAATCCTCTCCATGCTCCAAATCCATTTTAAAGCCATTTTTAAGGCATTTCGCGCATACATGAAATGAACACATTTTTCTCCAAAACTATAACAGATGCAAGCTTGTCCTGTTTGGTGGAGATAATATTTAATAAAATAAGTAGAAATCTACTAAAAGTTTCGTTTGTTTATATTGCCATCCTGAGATAATCGTCTCCATGCTCCAAATCCATTTTAAAGCCATTTCAAAGGCATTTTGCGCATACATGAAATGAACACATTTTTCTCCAAAACTATAACACATGCAAGCTTGTCCTGTTTGGTGGAGATGATATTTAATAAAATAAGTAGAAATCCACTAAAAGATTTGTTTGGTTATCTTGCAATCCCGAGATAATCGTCTCCATGCTCCAAATCCATTTTAAAGCCATTTTTAAGGCATTTCGCGCATACATGAAATGAACACATTTTTCTCCAAAACTATAACAGATGCAAGCTTGTCCTGTTTGGTGGAGATGATATTTAATAAAATAAGTAGAAATCCACTAAAAGTTTTGTTTGGTTATCTTGCAATCCCGAGATAATCGTCTCCATGCTCCAAATCCATTTTAAAGCCATTTTTAAGGCATTTCGCGCATACATGAAATGAACACATTTTCTCCAAAACTATAACAGATGCAAGCTTGTCCTGTTTGGTGGAGATGATATTTAATAAAATAAGTAGAAATCCACTAAAAGTTTTGTTTGGTTATCTTGCAATCCCAAAATAATCGTCTCCATGCTCCAAATCCATTTAAAGCCATTTTTAAGGCATTTCGCGCATTACATGAAATGAACACATTTTTCTCCAAAACTATAACAGATGCAAGCTTGTCCTGTTTGGTGGAGATAATATTTAATAAAATAAGTAGAAATCTACTAAAAGTTTCGTTTGTTTATATTGCCATCCTGAGATAATCGTCTCCATGCTCCAAATCCATTTTAAAGCCATTTCAAAGGCATTTTGCGCATACATGAAATGAACACATTTTTCTCCAAAACTATAACACATGCAAGCTTGTCCTGTTTGGTGGAGATGATATTTAATAAAATAAGTAGAAATCCACTAAAAGTTTTGTTTGGTTATCTTGCAATCCCGAGATAATCGTCTCCATGCTCCAAATCCATTTTAAAGCCATTTTTAAGGCATTTCGCGCATACATGAAATGAACACATTTTTCTCCAAAACTATAACAGATGCAAGCTTGTCCTGTTTGGTGGAGATAATATTTAATAAAATAAGTAGAAATCTACTAAAAGTTTCGTTTGTTTATATTGCCATCCTGAGATAATCGTCTCCATGCTCCAAATCCATTTTAAAGCCATTTCAAAGGCATTTTGCGCATACATGAAATGAACACATTTTTCTCCAAAACTATAACACATGCAAGCTTGTCCTGTTTGGTGGAGATGATATTTAATAAAATAAGTAGAAATCCACTAAAAGTTTTGTTTGTTATCTTGCAATCCCGAGATAATCGTCTCCATGCTCCAAATCCATTTTTAAAGCCATTTTTAAGGCATTTCGCGCATACATGAAATGACACATTTTTCTCCAAAACTATAACAGATGCAAGCTTGTCCTGTTTGGTGGAGATGATATTTAATAAAATAAGTAGAAATCCACTAAAAGTTTTGTTTGGTTATCTTGCAATCCCGAGATAATCGTCTCCATGCTCCAAATCCATTTTAAAGCCATTTTTAAGGCATTTCGCGCATACATGAAATGAACACTTTTTTCTCCAAAACTATAACAGATGCAAGCTTGTCCTGTTTGGTGGAGATGATATTTAATAAAATAAGTAGAAATCCACTAAAAGTTTTGTTTTGTTATCTTGCAATCCGAGATAATCGTCTCCATGCTCCAAATCCATTTTAAAGCCATTTTTAAGGCATTTCGCGCATACATGAAATGAACACATTTTTCTCCAAAACTATAACAGATGCAAGCTTGTCCTGTTTGGTGGAGATGATATTTAATAAAATAAGTAGAAATCCACTAAAAGTTTTGTTTGGTTATATTGCAATCCCGAGATAATCGTCTCCATGCTCCAAATCCATTTTAAAGCCATTTTTAAGGCATTTCGCGCATACATGAAATGAACACATTTTTCTCCAAAACTATAACAGATGCAAGCTTGTCCTGTTTGGTGGAGATGATATTTAATAAAATAAGTAGAAATCCACTACAAGTTTTGTTTGGTTATCTTGCAATCCCGAGATAATCGTCTCCATGCTCCAAATCCATTTTAAAGCCATTTTTAAGGCATTTCGCGCATACATGAAATGAACACATTTTTCTCCAAAACTATAACAGATGCAAGCTTGTCCTGTTTGGTGGAGATGATATTTAATAAAATAAGTAGAAATCCACTAAAAGTTTTGTTTGGTTATCTTGCAATCCCGAGATAATCGTCTCCATGCTCCAAATCCATTTTAAAGCCATTTTTAAGGCA
This sequence comes from Anomaloglossus baeobatrachus, assembly GCF_048569485.1. Taxonomy (NCBI): domain Eukaryota; kingdom Metazoa; phylum Chordata; class Amphibia; order Anura; family Aromobatidae; genus Anomaloglossus; species Anomaloglossus baeobatrachus. The sequence continues at coordinate 29,925 of NW_027443765.1, read as the reverse complement.
TTTCGCGCATACATGAAATGAACACATTTTTCTCAAAACTATAACAGATGCAAGCTTGTCCTGTTTGGTGGAGATGATATTTAATAAAATAAGTAGAAATCCACTAAAAGTTTTGTTTGGTTATCTTGCAATCCCGAGATAATCGTCTCCATGCTCCAAATCCATTTTAAAGCCATTTTTAAGGCATTTCGCGCATACATGAAATGAACACATTTTTCTCCAAAACTATAACAGATGCAAGCTTGTCCTGTTTGGTGGAGATGATATTTAATAAAATAAGTAGAAATCCACTAAAAGTTTTGTTTGGTTATCTTGCAATCCCGAGATAATCGTCTCCATGCTCCAAATCCATTTTAAAGCCATTTTTAAGGCATTTCGCGCATACATGAAATGAACACATTTTTCTCCAAAACTATAACAGATGCAAGCTTGTCCTGTTTGGTGGAGATGATATTTAATAAAATAAGTAGAAATCCACTAAAAGTTTTGTTTGGTTATCTTGCAATCCCGAGATAATCCTCTCCATGCTCCAAATCCATTTTAAAGCCATTTTTAAGGCATTTCGCGCATACATGAAATGAACACATTTTTCTCCAAAACTATAACAGATGCAAGCTTGTCCTGTTTGGTGGAGATAATATTTAATAAAATAAGTAGAAATCTACTAAAAGTTTCGTTTGTTTATATTGCCATCCTGAGATAATCGTCTCCATGCTCCAAATCCATTTTAAAGCCATTTCAAAGGCATTTTGCGCATACATGAAATGAACACATTTTTCTCCAAAACTATAACACATGCAAGCTTGTCCTGTTTGGTGGAGATGATATTTAATAAAATAAGTAGAAATCCACTAAAAGATTTGTTTGGTTATCTTGCAATCCCGAGATAATCGTCTCCATGCTCCAAATCCATTTTAAAGCCATTTTTAAGGCATTTCGCGCATACATGAAATGAACACATTTTTCTCCAAAACTATAACAGATGCAAGCTTGTCCTGTTTGGTGGAGATGATATTTAATAAAATAAGTAGAAATCCACTAAAAGTTTTGTTTGGTTATCTTGCAATCCCGAGATAATCGTCTCCATGCTCCAAATCCATTTTAAAGCCATTTTTAAGGCATTTCGCGCATACATGAAATGAACACATTTTTCTCCAAAACTATAACAGATGCAAGCTTGTCTTGTTTGGTGGAGATGATATTTAATAAAATAAGTAGAAATCCACTAAAAGTTTTGTTTGGTTATCTTGCAATCCCAAAATAATCGTCTCCATGCTCCAAATCCATTTTAAAGCCATTTTTAAGGCATTTCGCGCATACATGAAATGAACACATTTTTCTCCAAAACTATAACAGATGCAAGCTTGTCCTGTTTGGTGGAGATAATATTTAATAAAATAAGTAGAAATCTACTAAAAGTTTCGTTTGTTTATATTGCCATCCTGAGATAATCGTCTCCATGCTCCAAATCCATTTTAAAGCCATTTCAAAGGCATTTTGCGCATACATGAAATGAACACATTTTTCTCCAAAACTATAACACATGCAAGCTTGTCCTGTTTGGTGGAGATGATATTTAATAAAATAAGTAGAAATCCACTAAAAGTTTTGTTTGGTTATCTTGCAATCCCGAGATAATCGTCTCCATGCTCCAAATCCATTTTAAAGCCATTTTTAAGGCATTTCGCGCATACATGAAATGAACACATTTTTCTCCAAAACTATAACAGATGCAAGCTTGTCCTGTTTGGTGGAGATGATATTTAATAAAATAAGTAGAAATCCACTAAAAGTTTTGTTTGGTTATCTTGCAATCCCGAGATAATCGTCTCCATGCTCCAAATCCATTTTAAAGCCATTTTTAAGGCATTTCGCGCATACATGAAATGAACACATTTTTCTCCAAAACTATAACAGATGCAAGCTTGTCCTGTTTGGTGGAGATGATATTTAATAAAATAAGTAGAAATCCACTAAAAGTTTTGTTTGGTTATCTTGCAATCCCGAGATAATCGTCTCCATGCTCCAAATCCATTTTAAAGCCATTTTTAAGGCATTTCGCGCATACATGAAATGAACACATTTTTCTCCAAAACTATAACAGATGCAAGCTTGTCCTGTTTGGTGGAGATGATATTTAATAAAATAAGTAGAAATCCACTAAAAGTTTTGTTTGGTTATCTTGCAATCCCGAGATAATCGTCTCCATGCTCCAAATCCATTTTAAAGCCATTTTTAAGGCATTTCGCGCATACATGAAATGAACACATTTTTCTCCAAAACTATAACAGATGCAAGCTTGTCCTGTTTGGTGGAGATAATATTTAATAAAATAAGTAGAAATCTACTAAAAGTTTCGTTTGTTTATATTGCCATCCTGAGATAATCGTCTCCATGCTCCAAATCCATTTTAAAGCCATTTCAAAGGCATTTTGCGCATACATGAAATGAACACATTTTTCTCCAAAACTATAACACATGCAAGCTTGTCCTGTTTGGTGGAGATGATATTTAATAAAATAAGTAGAAATCCACTAAAAGTTTTGTTTGGTTATCTTGCAATCCCGAGATAATCGTCTCCATGCTCCAAATCCATTTTAAAGCCATTTTTAAGGCATTTCGCGCATACATGAAATGAACACATTTTTCTCCAAAACTATAACAGATGCAAGCTTGTCCTGTTTGGTTGAGATGATATTTAATAAAATAAGTAGAAATCCACTAAAAGTTTTGTTTGGTTATCTTGCAATCCCGAGATAATCGTCTCCATGCTCCAAATCCATTTTAAAGCCATTTTTAAGGCATTTCGCGCATACATGAAATGAACACATTTTTCTCCAAAACTATAACAGATGCAAGCTTGTCCTGTTTGGTGGAGATGATATTTAATAAAATAAGTAGAAATCCACTAAAAGTTTTGTTTTGTTATCTTGCAATCCCGAGATAATCGTCTCCATGCTCCAAATCCATTTTAAAGCCATTTTTAAGGCATTTCGCGCATACATGAAATGAACACATTTTTCTCCAAAACTATAACAGATGCAAGCTTGTCCTGTTTGGTGGAGATGATATTTAATAAAATAAGTAGAAATCCACTAAAAGTTTTGTTTGGTTATATTGCAATCCCGAGATAATCGTCTCCATGCTCCAAATCCATTTTAAAGCCATTTTTAAGGCATTTCGCGCATACATGAAATGAACACATTTTTCTCCAAAACTATAACAGATGCAAGCTTGTCCTGTTTGGTGGAGATGATATTTAATAAAATAAGTAGAAATCCACTAAAAGTTTTGTTTGGTTATCTTGCAATCCCGAGATAATCGTCTCCATGCTCCAAATCCATTTTAAAGCCATTTTTAAGGCATTTCGCGCATACATGAAATGAACACATTTTTCTCCAAAACTATAACAGATGCAAGCTTGTCCTGTTTGGTGGAGATGATATTTAATAAAATAAGTAGAAATCCACTAAAAGTTTTGTTTGGTTATCTTGCAATCCCGAGATAATCGTCTCCATGCTCCAAATCCATTTTAAAGCCATTTTTAAGGCATTTCGCGCATACATGAAATGAACACATTTTTCTCCAAAACTATAACAGATGCAAGCTTGTCCTGTTTGGTGGAGATGATATTTAATAAAATAAGTAGAAATCCACTAAAAGTTTTGTTTGGTTATCTTGCAATCCCGAGATAATCGTCTCCATGCTCCAAATCCATTTTAAAGCCATTTTTAAGGCATTTCGCGCATACATGAAATGAACACATTTTTCTCCAAAACTATAACAGATGCAAGCTTGTCCTGTTTGGTGGAGATGATATTTAATAAAATAAGTAGAAATCCACTAAAAGTTTTGTTTGGTTATCTTGCAATCCCGAGATAATCGTCTCCATGCTCCAAATCCATTTTAAAGCCATTTTTAAGGCATTTCGCGCATACATGAAATGAACACATTTTTCTCCAAAACTATAACAGATGCAAGCTTGTCCTGTTTGGTGGAGATAATATTTAATAAAATAAGTAGAAATCTACTAAAAGTTTCGTTTGTTTATATTGCCATCCTGAGATAATCGTCTCCATGCTCCAAATCCATTTTAAAGCCATTTCAAAGGCATTTTGCGCATACATGAAATGAACACATTTTTCTCCAAAACTATAACACATGCAAGCTTGTCCTGTTTGGTGGAGATGATATTTAATAAAATAAGTAGAAATCCACTAAAAGATTTGTTTGGTTATCTTGCAATCCCGAGATAATCGTCTCCATGCTCCAAATCCATTTTAAAGCCATTTTTAAGGCATTTCGCGCATACATGAAATGAACACATTTTTCTCCAAAACTATAACAGATGCAAGCTTGTCCTGTTTGGTGGAGATGATATTTAATAAAATAAGTAGAAATCCACTAAAAGTTTTGTTTGGTTATCTTGCAATCCCGAGATAATCGTCTCCATGCTCCAAATCCATTTTAAAGCCATTTTTAAGGCATTTCGCGCATACATGAAATGAACACATTTTTCTCCAAAACTATAACAGATGCAAGCTTGTCCTGTTTGGTGGAGATGATATTTAATAAAATAAGTAGAAATCCACTAAAAGTTTTGTTTTGTTATCTTGCAATCCCGAGATAATCGTCTCCATGCTCCAAATCCATTTTAAAGCCATTTTTAAGGCATTTCGCGCATACATGAAATGAACACATTTTTCTCCAAAACTATAACAGATGCAAGCTTGTCCTGTTTGGTGGAGATGATATTTAATAAAATAAGTAGAAATCCACTAAAAGTTTTGTTTGGTTATATTGCAATCCCGAGATAATCGTCTCCATGCTCCAAATCCATTTTAAAGCCATTTTTAAGGCATTTCGCGCATACATGAAATGAACACATTTTTCTCCAAAACTATAACAGATGCAAGCTTGTCCTGTTTGGTGGAGATGATATTTAATAAAGTAAGTAGAAATCCACTAAAAGTTTTGTTTGGTTATCTTGCAATCCCGAGATAATCGTCTCCATGCTCCAAATCCATTTTAAAGCCATTTTTAAGGCATTTCGCGCATACATGAAATGAACACATTTTTCTCCAAAACTATAACAGATGCAAGCTTGTCCTGTTTGGTGGAGATGATATTTAATAAAATAAGTAGAAATCCACTAAAAGTTTTGTTTGGTTATCTTGCAATCCCGAGATAATCGTCTCCATGCTCCAAATCCATTTTAAAGCCATTTTTAAGGCATTTCGCGCATACATGAAATGAACACATTTTTCTCCAAAACTATAACAGATGCAAGCTTGTCCTGTTTGGTGGAGATGATATTTAATAAAATAAGTAGAAATCCACTAAAAATTTTGTTTGGTTATCTTGCAATCCCGAGATAATCGTCTCCATGCTCCAAATCCATTTTAAAGCCATTTTTAAGGCATTTCGCGCATACATGAAATGAACACATTTTTCTCCAAAACTATAACAGATGCAAGCTTGTCCTGTTTGGTGGAGATGATATTTAATAAAATAAGTAGAAATCCACTAAAAGTTTTGTTTGGTTATCTTGCAATCCCGTGATAATCGTCTCCATGCTCCAAATCCATTTTAAAGCCATTTTTAAGGCATTTCGCGCATACATGAAATGAACACATTTTTCTCCAAAACTATAACAGATGCAAGCTTGTCCTGTTTGGTGGAGATAATATTTAATAAAATAAGTAGAAATCTACTAAAAGTTTCGTTTGTTCATATTGCCATCCTGAGATAATCGTCTCCATGCTCCAAATCCATTTTAAAGCCATTTCAAAGGCATTTTGCGCATACATGAAATGAACACATTTTTCTCCAAAACTATAACACATGCAAGCTTGTCCTGTTTGGTGGAGATGATATTTAATAAAATAAGTAGAAATCCACTAAAAGTTTTGTTTGGTTATCTTGCAATCCCGAGATAATCGTCTCCATGCTCCAAATCCATTTTAAAGCCATTTTTAAGGCATTTCGCGCATACATGAAATGAACACATTTTTCTCCAAAACTATAACAGATGCAAGCTTGTCCTGTTTGGTGGAGATGATATTTAATAAAATAAGTAGAAATCCACTAAAAGTTTTGTTTGGTTATCTTGCAATCCCGAGATAATCGTCTCCATGCTCCAAATCCATTTTAAAGCCATTTTTAAGGCATTTCGCGCATACATGAAATGAACACATTTTTCTCCAAAACTATAACAGATGCAAGCTTGTCCTGTTTGGTGGAGATAATATTTAATAAAATAAGTAGAAATCTACTAAAAGTTTCGTTTGTTTATATTGCCATCCTGAGATAATCGTCTCCATGCTCCAAATCCATTTTAAAGCCATTTCAAAGGCATTTTGCGCATACATGAAATGAACACATTTTTCTCCAAAACTATAACACATGCAAGCTTGTCCTGTTTGGTGGAGATGATATTTAATAAAATAAGTAGAAATCCACTAAAAGTTTTGTTTGGTTATCTTGCAATCCCGAGATAATCGTCTCCATGCTCCAAATCCATTTTAAAGCCATTTTTAAGGCATTTCGCGCATACATGAAATGAACACATTTTTCTCCAAAACTATAACAGATGCAAGCTTGTCCTGTTTGGTGGAGATGATATTTAATAAAATAAGTAGAAATCCACTAAAAGTTTTGTTTGGTTATCTTGCAATCCCGAGATAATCGTCTCCATGCTCCAAATCCATTTTAAAGCCATTTTTAAGGCATTTCGCGCATACATGAAATGAACACATTTTTCTCCAAAACTATAACAGATGCAAGCTTGTCCTGTTTGGTGGAGATAATATTTAATAAAATAAGTAGAAATCTACTAAAAGTTTCGTTTGTTTATATTGCCATCCTGAGATAATCGTCTCCATGCTCCAAATCCATTTTAAAGCCATTTCAAAGGCATTTTGCGCATACATGAAATGAACACATTTTTCTCCAAAACTATAACACATGCAAGCTTGTCCTGTTTGGTGGAGATGATATTTAATAAAATAAGTAGAAATCCACTAAAAGTTTTGCTTGGTTATCTTGCAATCCCGAGATAATCGTCTCCATGCTCCAAATCCATTTTAAAGCCATTTTTAAGGCATTTCGCGCATACATGAAATGAACACATTTTTCTCCAAAACTATAACAGATGCAAGCTTGTCCTGTTTGGTGGAGATGATATTTAATAAAATAAGTAGAAATCCACTAAAAGTTTTGTTTGGTTATCTTGCAATCCCGAGATAATCGTCTCCATGCTCCAAATCCATTTTAAAGCCATTTTTAAGGCATTTCGTGCATACATGAAATGAACACATTTTTCTCCAAAACTATAACAGATGCAAGTTTGTCCTGTTTGGTGGAGATAATATTTAATAAAATAAGTAGAAATCTACTAAAAGTTTCGTTTGTTTATATTGCCATCCTGAGATAATCGTCTCCATGCTCCAAATCCATTTTAAAGCCATTTCAAAGGCATTTTGCGCATACATGAAATGGACACATTTTTCTCCAAAACTATAACACATGCAAGCTTGTCCTGTTTGGTGGAGATGATATTTAATAAAATAAGTAGAAATCCACTAAAAGTTTTGTTTGGTTATCTTGCAATCCCGAGATAATCGTCTCCATGCTCCAAATCCATTTTAAAGCCATTTTTAAGGCATTTCGCGCATACATGAAATGAACACATTTTTCTCCAAAACTATAACAGATGCAAGCTTGTCCTGTTTGGTGGAGATGATATTTAATAAAATAAGTAGAAATCCACTAAAAGTTTTGTTTGGTTATCTTGCAATCCCGAGATAATCGTCTCCATGCTCCAAATCCATTTTAAAGCCATTTTTAAGGCATTTCGCGCATACATGAAATGAACACATTTTTCTCCAAAACTATAACAGATGCAAGCTTGTCCTGTTTGGTGGAGATGATATTTAATAAAATAAGTAGAAATCCACTAAAAGTTTTGTTTGGTTATCTTGCAATCCCGAGATAATCGTCTCCATGCTCCAAATCCATTTTAAAGCCATTTTTAAGGCATTTCGCGCATACATGAAATGAACACATTTTTCTCCAAAACTATAACAGATGCAAGCTTGTCCTGTTTGGTGGAGATGATATTTAATAAAATAAGTAGAAATCCACTAAAAGTTTTGTTTGGTTATCTTGCAATCCTGAGATAATCGTCTCCATGCTCCAAATCCATTTTAAAGCCATTTCAAAGGCATTTTGCGCATACATGAAATGAACACATTTTTCTCCAAAACTATAACACATGCAAGCTTGTCCTGTTTGGTGGAGATGATATTTAATAAAATAAGTAGAAATCCACTAAAAGTTTTGTTTGGTTATCTTGCAATCCCGAGATAATCGTCTCCATGCTCCAAATCCATTTTAAAGCCATTTTAAGGCATTTCGCGCATACATGAAATGAACACATTTTTCTCCAAAACTATAACAGATGCAAGCTTGTCCTGTTTGGTGGAGATGATATTTAATAAAATAAGTAGAAATCCACTAAAAGTTTTGTTTGGTTATCTTGCAATCCCGAGATAATCGTCTCCATGCTCCAAATCCATTTTAAAGCCATTTTTAAGGCATTTCGCGCATACATGAAATGAACACATTTTTCTCCAAAACTATAACAGATGCAAGCTTGTCCTGTTTGGTGGAGATGATATTTAATAAAATAAGTAGAAATCCACTAAAAGTTTTGTTTGGTTATCTTGCAATCCCGAGATAATCGTCTCCATGCTCCAAATCCATTTTAAAGTCATTTTTAAGGCATTTCGCGCATACAAGAAATGAACACATTTTTCTCCAAAACTATAACAGATGCAAGCTTGTCCTGTTTGGTGGAGATGATATTTAATAAAATAAGTAGAAATCCACTAAAAGTTTTGTTTGGTTATCTTGCAATCCCGAGATAATCGTCTCCATGCTCCAAATCCATTTTAAAGCCATTTCAAAGGCATTTTGCGCATACATGAAATGAACACATTTTTCTCCAAAACTATAACACATGCAAGCTTGTCCTGTTTGGTGGAGATGATATTTAATAAAATAAGTAGAAATCCACTAAAAGTTTTGTTTGGTTATCTTGCAATCCCGAGATAATCGTCTCCATGCTCCAAATCCATTTTAAAGCCATTTTTAAGGCATTTCGCGCATACATGAAATGAACACATTTTTCTCCAAAACTATAACAGATGCAAGCTTGTCCTGTTTGGTGGAGATAATATTTAATAAAATAAGTAGAAATCTACTAAAAGTTTCGTTTGTTTATATTGCCATCCTGAGATAATCGTCTCCATGCTCCAAATCCATTTTAAAGCCATTTCAAAGGCATTTTGCGCATACATGAAATGAACACATTTTTCTCCAAAACTATAACACATGCAAGCTTGTCCTGTTTGGTGGAGATGATATTTAATAAAATAAGTAGAAATCCACTAAAAGTTTTGTTTGGTTATCTTGCAATCCCGAGATAATCGTCTCCATGCTCCAAATCCATTTTAAAGCCATTTTTAAGGCATTTCGCGCATACATGAAATGAACACATTTTTCTCCAAAACTATAACAGATGCAAGCTTGTCCTGTTTGGTGGAGATGATATTTAATAAAATAAGTAGAAATCCACTAAAAGTTTTGTTTGGTTATCTTGCAATCCCGAGATAATCGTCTCCATGCTCCAAATCCATTTTAAAGCCATTTTTAAGGCATTTCGCGCATACATGAAATGAACACATTTTTCTCCAAAACTATAACAGATGCAAGCTTGTCCTGTTTGGTGGAGATAATATTTAATAAAATAAGTAGAAATCTACTAAAAGTTTCGTTTGTTTATATTGCCATCCTGAGATAATCGTCTCCATGCTCCAAATCCATTTTAAAGCCATTTCAAAGGCATTTTGCGCATACATGAAATGAACACATTTTTCTCCAAAACTATAACACATGCAAGCTTGTCCTGTTTGGTGGAGATGATATTTAATAAAATAAGTAGAAATCCACTAAAAGTTTTGTTTGGTTATCTTGCAATCCCGAGATAATCGTCTCCATGCTCCAAATCCATTTTAAAGCCATTTTTAAGGCATTTCGCGCATACATGAAATGAACACATTTTTCTCCAAAACTATAACAGATGCAAGCTTGTCCTGTTTGGTGGAGATGATATTTAATAAAATAAGTAGAAATCCACTAAAAGTTTTGTTTGGTTATCTTGCAATCCCGAGATAATCGTCTCCATGCTCCAAATCCATTTTAAAGCCATTTTTAAGGCATTTCGCGCATACATGAAATGAACACATTTTTCTCCAAAACTATAACAGATGCAAGCTTGTCCTGTTTGGTGGAGATAATATTTAATAAAATAAGTAGAAATCTACTAAAAGTTTCGTTTGTTTATATTGCCATCCTGAGATAATCGTCTCCATGCTCCAAATCCATTTTAAAGCCATTTCAAAGGCATTTTGCGCATACATGAAATGAACACATTTTTCTCCAAAACTATAACACATGCAAGCTTGTCCTGTTTGGTGGAGATGATATTTAATAAAATAAGTAGAAATCCACTAAAAGTTTTGTTTGGTTATCTTGCAATCCCGAGATAATCGTCTCCATGCTCCAAATCCATTTTAAAGCCATTTTTAAGGCATTTCGCGCATACATGAAATGAACACATTTTTCTCCAAAACTATAACAGATGCAAGCTTGTCCTGTTTGGTGGAGATGATATTTAATAAAATAAGTAGAAATCCACTAAAAGTTTTGTTTGGTTATCTTGCAATCCCGAGATAATCGTCTCCATGCTCCAAATCCATTTTAAAGCCATTTTTAAGGCATTTCGCGCATACATGAAATGAACACATTTTTCTCCAAAACTATAACAGATGCAAGCTTGTCCTGTTTGGTGGAGATGATATTTAATAAAATAAGTAGAAATCCACTAAAAGTTTTGTTTGGTTATCTTGCAATCCCGAGATAATCGTCTCCATGCTCCAAATCCATTTTAAAGCCATTTTTAAGGCATTTCGCGCATACATGAAATGAACACATTTTTCTCCAAAACTATAACTGATGCAAGCTTGTCCTGTTTGGTGGAGATGATATTTAATAAAATAAGTAGAAATCCACTAAAAGTTTTGTTTGGTCATCTTGCAATCCCGAGATAATCGTCTCCATGCTCCAAATCCATTTTAAAGCCATTTCAAAGGCATTTTGCGCATACATGAAATGAACACATTTTTCTCCAAAACTATAACACATGCAAGCTTGTCCTGTTTGGTGGAGATGATATTTAATAAAATAAGTAGAAATCCACTAAAAGTTTTGTTTGGTTATCTTGCAATCCCGAGATAATCGTCTCCATGCTCCAAATCCATTTTAAAGCCATTTTTAAGGCATTTCGCGCATACATGAAATGAACACATTTTTCTCCAAAACTATAACAGATGCAAGCTTGTCCTGTTTGGTGGAGATAATATTTAATAAAATAAGTAGAAATCTACTAAAAGTTTCGTTTTGTTTATATTGCCATCCTGAGATAATCGTCTCCATGCTCCAAATCCATTTTAAAGCCATTTCAAAGGCATTTTGCGCATACATGAAATGAACACATTTTTCTCCAAAACTATAACACATGCAAGCTTGTCCTGTTTGGTGGAGATGATATTTAATAAAATAAGTAGAAATCCACTAAAAGTTTTGTTTGGTTATCTTGCAATCCCGAGATAATCGTCTCCATGCTCCAAATCCATTTTAAAGCCATTTTTAAGGCATTTCGCGCATACATGAAATGAACACATTTTTCTCCAAAACTATAACAGATGCAAGCTTGTCCTGTTTGGTGGAGATGATATTTAATAAAATAAGTAGAAATCCACTAAAAGTTTTGTTTGGTTATCTTGCAATCCCGAGATAATCGTCTCCATGCTCCAAATCCATTTTAAAGCCATTTTAAGGCATTTCGCGCATACATGAAATGAACACATTTTTCTCCAAAACTATAACAGATGCAAGCTTGTCCTGTTTGGTGGAGATGATATTTAATAAAATAAGTAGAAATCCACTAAAAGTTTTGTTTGGTTATCTTGCAATCCCGAGATAATCGTCTCCATGCTCCAAATCCATTTTAAAGCCATTTTTAAGGCATTTCGCGCATACATGAAATGAACACATTTTTCTCCAAAACTATAACAGATGCAAGCTTGTCCTGTTTGGTGGAGATGATATTTAATAAAATAAGTAGAAATCCACTAAAAGTTTTGTTTGGTTATCTTGCAATCCCGAGATAATCGTCTCCATGCTCCAAATCCATTTTAAAGTCATTTTTAAGGCATTTCGCGCATACATGAAATGAACACATTTTTCTCCAAAACTATAACAGATGCAAGCTTGTCCTGTTTGGTGGAGATGATATTTAATAAAATAAGTAGAAATCCACTAAAAGTTTTGTTTGGTTATCTTGCAATCCCGAGATAATCGTCTCCATGCTCCAAATCCATTTTAAAGCCATTTCAAAGGCATTTTGCGCATACATGAAATGAACACATTTTTCTCCAAAACTATAACACATGCAAGTTTGTCCTGTTTGGTGGAGATGATATTTAATAAAATAAGAAGAAATCCACTAAAAGTTTTGTTTGGTTATCTTGCAATCCCGAGATAATCGTCTCCATGCTCCAAATCCATTTTAAAGCCATTTTTAAGGCATTTCGCGCATACATGAAATGAACACATTTTTCTCCAAAACTATAACAGATGCAAGCTTGTCCTGTTTGGTGGAGATGATATTTAATAAAATAAGTAGAAATCCACTAAAAGTTTTGTTTGGTTATATTGCAATCCCGAGATAATCGTCTCCATGCTCCAAATCCATTTTAAAGCCATTTTTAAGGCATTTCGCGAATACATGAAATGAACACATTTTTCTCTAAAACTATAACAGATGCAAGCTTGTCCTGTTTGGTGGAGATGATATTTAATAAAATAAGTAGAAATCCACTAAAAGTTTTGTTTGGTTATCTTGCAATCCCGAGATAATCGTCTCCATGCTCCAAATCCATTTTAAAGCCATTTTTAAGGCATTTCGCGCATACATGAAATGAACACATTTTTCTCCAAAACTATAACAGATGCAAGCTTGTCTTGTTTGGTGGAGATGATATTTAATAAAATAAGTAGAAATCCACTAAAAGTTTTGTTTGGTTATCTTGCAATCCCGAGATAATCGTCTCCATGCTCCAAATACATTTTAAAGCCATTTTTAAGGCATTTCGCGCATACATGAAATGAACACATTTTTCTCCAAAACTATAACAGATGCAAGCTTGTCCTGTTTGGTGAAGATGATATTTAATAAAATAAGTAGAAATCCACTAAAAGTTTTGTTTGGTTATCTTGCAATCCCGAGATAATCGTCTCCATGCTCCAAATCCATTTTAAAGCCATTTTTAAGGCATTTCGCGCATACATGAAATGAACACATTTTTCTCCAAAACTATAACAGATGCAAGCTTGTCCTGTTTAGTGGAGATGATATTTAATAAAATAAGTAGAAATCCACTAAAAGTTTTGTTTGGTTATCTTGCAATCCCGAGATAATCGTCTCCATGCTCCAAATCCATTTTAAAGCCATTTTTAAGGCATTTCGCGCATACATGAAATGAACACATTTTTCTCCAAAACTATAACAGATGCAAGCTTGTCCTGTTTGGTGGAGATAATATTTAATAAAATAAGTAGAAATCTACTAAAAGTTTCGTTTGTTTATATTGCCATCCTGAGATAATCGTCTCCATGCTCCAAATCCATTTTAAAGCCATTTCAAAGGCATTTTGCGCATACATGAAATGAAAATATTTTTCTCCAAAACTATAACACATGCAAGCTTGTCCTGTTTGGTGGAGATGATATTTAATAAAATAAGAAGAAATCCACTAAAAGTTTTGTTTGGTTATCTTGCAATCCCGAGATAATCGTCTCCATGCTCCAAATCCATTTTAAAGCCATTTTTAAGGCATTTCGCGCATACATGAAATGAACACATTTTTCTCCAAAACTATAACAGATGCAAGCTTGTCCTGTTTGGTGGAGATGATATTTAATAAAATAAGTAGAAATCCACTAAAAGTTTTGTTTGGTTATCTTGCAATCCCGAGATAATCGTCTCCATGCTCCAAATCCATTTTAAAGCCATTTTTAAGGCATTTCGCGCATACATGAAATGAACACATTTTTCTCCAAAACTATAACAGATGCAAGCTTGTCCTGTTTGGTGGAGATGATATTTAATAAAATAAGTAGAAATCCACTAAAAGTTTTGTTTGGTTATCTTGCAATCCCGAGATAATCGTCTCCATGCTCCAAATCCATTTTAAAGTCATTTTTAAGGCATTTCGCGCATACATGAAATGAACACATTTTTCTCCAAAACTATAACAGATGCAAGCTTGTCCTGTTTGGTGGAGATGATATTTAATAAAATAAATAGAAATCCACTAAAAGTTTTGTTTGGTTATCTTGCAATCCCGAGATAATCGTCTCCATGCTCCAAATCCATTTTAAAGCCATTTCAAAGGCATTTTGCGCATACATGAAATGAACACATTTTTCTCCAAAACTATAACACATGCAAGCTTGTCCTGTTTGGTGGAGATGATATTTAATAAAATAAGTAGAAATCCACTAAAAGTTTTGTTTGGTTATCTTGCAATCCCGAGATAATCGTCTCCATGCTCCAAATCCATTTTAAAGCCATTTTTAAGGCATTTCGCGCATACATGAAATGAACACATTTTTCTCCAAAACTATAACAGATGCAAGCTTGTCCTGTTTGGTGGAGATGATATTTAATAAAATAAGTAGAAATCCACTAAAAGTTTTGTTTGGTTATCTTGCAATCCCGAGATAATCGTCTCCATGCTCCAAATCCATTTTAAAGCCATTTTTAAGGCATTTCGCGCATACATGAAATAAACACATTTTTCTCCAAAACTATAACAGATGCAAGCTTGTCCTGTTTGGTGGAGATGATATTTAATAAAATAAGTAGAAATCCACTAAAAGTTTTGTTTGGTTATCTTGCAATCCCGAGATAATCGTCTCCATGCTCCAAATCCATTTTAAAGCCATTTCAAAGGCATTTTGCGCATACATGAAATGAACACATTTTTCTCCAAAACTATAACACATGCAAGCTTGTCCTGTTTGGTGGAGATGATATTTAATAAAATAAGTAGAAATCCACTAAAAGTTTTGTTTGGTTATCTTGCAATCCCGAGATAATCGTCTCCATGCTCCAAATCCATTTTAAAGCCATTTTTAAGGCATTTCGCGCATACATGAAATGAACACATTTTTCTCCAAAACTATAACAGATGCAAGCTTGTCCTGTTTGGTGGAGATGATATTTAATAAAATAAGTAGAAATCCACTAAAAGTTTTGTTTGGTTATCTTGCAATCCCGAGATAATCGTCTCCATGCTCCAAATCCATTTTAAAGCCATTTTTAAGGCATTTCGCGCATACATGAAATGAACACATTTTTCTCCAAAACTATAACAGATGCAAGCTTGTCCTGTTTGGTGGAGATGATATTTAATAAAATAAGTAGAAATCCACTAAAAGTTTTGTTTGGTTATCTTGCAATCCCGAGATAATCGTCTCCATGCTCCAAATCCATTTTAAAGCCATTTTTAAGGCATTTCGCGCATACATGAAATGAACACATTTTTCTCCAAAACTATAACAGATGCAAGCTTGTCCTGTTTGGTGGAGATGATATTTAATAAAATAAGTAGAAATCCACTAAAAGTTTTGTTTGGTTATATTGCAATCCCGAGATAATCGTCTCCATGCTCCAAATCCATTTTAAAGCCATTTTTAAGGCATTTCGCGCATACATGAAATGAACACATTTTTCTCCAAAACTATAACAGATGCAAGCTTGTCCTGTTTGGTGGAGATGATATTTAATAAAATAAGTAGAAATCCACTAAAAGTTTTGTTTGGTTATCTTGCAATCCCGAGATAATCGTCTCCATGCTCCAAATCCATTTTAAAGCCATTTTTAAGGCATTTCGCGCATACATGAAATGAACACATTTTTCTCCAAAACTATAACAGATGCAAGCTTGTCCTGTTTGGTGGAGATGATATTTAATAAAATAAGTAGAAATCTACTAAAAGTTTCGTTTGTTTATATTGCCATCCTGAGATAATCGTCTCCATGCTCCAAATCCATTTTAAAGCCATTTCAAAGGCATTTTGCGCATACATGAAATGAACACATTTTTCTCCAAAACTATAACACATGCAAGCTTGTCCTGTTTGGTGGAGATGATATTTAATAAAATAAGTAGAAATCCACTAAAAGTTTTGTTTGGTTATCTTGCAATCCCGAGATAATCGTCTCCATGCTCCAAATCCATTTTAAAGCCATTTTTAAGGCATTTCGCGCATACATGAAATGAACACATTTTTCTCCAAAACTATAACAGATGCAAGCTTGTCCTGTTTGGTGGAGATGATATTTAATAAAATAAGTAGAAATCCACTAAAAGTTTTGTTTGGTTATCTTGCAATCCCGAGATAATCGTCTCCATGCTCCAAACCCATTTTAAAGCCATTTTTAAGGCATTTCGCGCATACATGAAATGAACACATTTTTCTCCAAAACTATAACAGATGCAAGCTTGTCCTGTTTAGTGGAGATGATATTTAATAAAATAAGTAGAAATCCACTAAAAGTTTTGTTTGGTTATCTTGCAATCCTGAGATAATCGTCTCCATGCTCCAAATCCATTTTAAAGCCATTATTAAGGCATTTCGCGCATACATGAAATGAACACATTTTTCTCCAAAACTATAACAGATGCAAGCTTGTCCTGTTTGGTGGAGATAATATTTAATAAAATAAGTAGAAATCTACTAAAAGTTTCGTTTGTTTATATTGCCATCCTGAGATAATCGTCTCCATGCTCCAAATCCATTTTAAAGCCATTTCAAAGGCATTTTGCGCATACATGAAATGAACACATTTTTCTCCAAAACTATAACACATGCAAGCTTGTCCTGTTTGGTGGAGATGATATTTAATAAAATAAGAAGAAATCCACTAAAAGTTTTGTTTGGTTATCTTGCAATCCCGAGATAATCGTCTCCATGCTCCAAATCCATTTTAAAGCCATTTTTAAGGCATTTCGCGCATACATGAAATGAACACATTTTTCTCCAAAACTATAACAGATGCAAGCTTGTCCTGTTTGGTGGAGATGATATTTAATAAAATAAGTAGAAATCCACTAAAAGTTTTGTTTGGTTATCTTGCAATCCCGAGATAATCGTCTCCATGCTCCAAATCCATTTTAAAGCCATTTTTAAGGCATTTCGCGCATACATGAAATGAACACATTTTTCTCCAAAACTATAACAGATGCAAGCTTGTCCTGTTTGGTGGAGATGATATTTAATAAAATAAGTAGAAATCCACTAAAAGTTTTGTTTGGTTATCTTGCAATCCCGAGATAATCGTCTCCATGCTCCAAATCCATTTTAAAGTCATTTTTAAGGCATTTCGCGCATACATGAAATGAACACATTTTTCTCCAAAACTATAACAGATGCAAGCTTGTCCTGTTTGGTGGAGATGATATTTAATAAAATAAGTAGAAATCCACTAAAAGTTTTGTTTGGTTATCTTGCAATCCCGAGATAATCGTCTCCATGCTCCAAATCCATTTTAAAGCCATTTCAAAGGCATTTTGCGCATACATGAAATGAACACATTTTTCTCCAAAACTATAACACATGCAAGCTTGTCCTGTTTGGTGGAGATGATATTTAATAAAATAAGTAGAAATCCACTAAAAGTTTTGTTTGGTTATCTTGCAATCCCGAGATAATCGTCTCCATGCTCCAAATCCATTTTAAAGCCATTTTTAAGGCATTTCGCGCATACATGAAATGAACACATTTTTCTCCAAAACTATAACAGATGCAAGCTTGTCCTATTTGGTGGAGATGATATTTAATAAAATAAGTAGAAATCCACTAAAAGTTTTGTTTGGTTATCTTGCAATCCCGAGATAATCGTCTCCATGCTCCAAATCCATTTTAAAGCCATTTTTAAGGCATTTCGCGCATACATGAAATGAACACATTTTTCTCCAAAACTATAACAGATGCAAGCTTGTCCTGTTTGGTGGAGATGATATTTAATAAAATAAGTAGAAATCCACTAAAAGTTTTGTTTGGTTATCTTGCAATCCCGAGATAATCGTCTCCATGCTCCAAATCCATTTTAAAGCCATTTTTAAGGCATTTCGCGCATACATGAAATGAACACATTTTTCTCCAAAACTATAACAGATGCAAGCTTGTCCTGTTTGGTGGAGATGATATTTAATAAAATAAGTAGAAATCTACTAAAAGTTTCGTTTGTTTATATTGCCATCCTGAGATAATCGTCTCCATGCTCCAAATCCTTTTTAAAGCCATTTCAAAGGCATTTTGCGCATACATGAAATGAACACATTTTTCTCCAAAACTATAACACATGCAAGCTTGTCCTGTTTGGTGGAGATGATATTTAATGAAATAAGTAGAAATCCACTAAAAGTTTTGTTTGGTTATCTTGCAATCCCGAGATAATCGTCTCCATGCTCCAAATCCATTTTAAAGCCATTTTTAAGGCATTTCGCGCATACATGAAATGAACACATTTTTCTCCAAAACTATAACAGATGCAAGCTTGTCCTGTTTGGTGGAGATGATATTTAATAAAATAAGTAGAAATCCACTAAAAGTTTTGTTTGGTTATCTTGCAATCCCGAGATAATCGTCTCCATGCTCCAAATCCATTTTAAAGTCATTTTTAAGGCATTTCGCGCATACATGAAATGAACACATTTTTCTCCAAAACTATAACAGATGCAAGCTTGTCCTGTTTGGTGGAGATGATATTTAATAAAATAAGTAGAAATCCACTAAAAGTTTTGTTTGGTTATCTTGCAATCCCGAGATAATCGTCTCCATGCTCCAAATCCATTTTAAAGCCATTTCAAAGGCATTTTGCGCATACATGAAATGAACACATTTTTCTCCAAAACTATAACACATGCAAGCTTGTCCTGTTTGGTGGAGATGATATTTAATAAAATAAGTAGAAATCCACTAAAAGTTTTGTTTGGTTATCTTGCAATCCCGAGATAATCGTCTCCATGCTCCAAATCCATTTTAAAGCCATTTTTAAGGCATTTCGCGCATACATGAAATGAACACATTTTTCTCCAAAACTATAACAGATGCAAGCTTGTCCTGTTTGGTGGAGATAATATTTAATAAAATAAGTAGAAATCTACTAAAAGTTTCGTTTGTTTATATTGCCATCCTGAGATAATCGTCTCCATGCTCCAAATCCATTTTAAAGCCATTTCAAAGGCATTTTGCGCATACATGAAATGAACACATTTTTCTCCAAAACTATAACACATGCAAGCTTGTCCTGTTTGGTGGAGATGATATTTAATAAAATAAGTAGAAATCCACTAAAAGTTTTGTTTGGTTATCTTGCAATCCCGAGATAATCGTCTCCATGCTCCAAATCCATTTTAAAGCCATTTTTAAGGCATTTCGCGCATACATGAAATGAACACATTTTTCTCCAAAACTATAACAGATGCAAGCTTGTCCTGTTTGGTGGAGATGATATTTAATAAAATAAGTAGAAATCCACTAAAAGTTTTGTTTGGTTATCTTGCAATCCCGAGATAATCGTCTCCATGCTCCAAATCCATTTTAAAGCCATTTTTAAGGCATTTCGCGCATACATGAAATGAACACATTTTTCTCCAAAACTATAACAGATGCAAGCTTGTCCTGTTTGGTGGAGATGATATTTAATAAAATATGTAGAAATCCACTAAAAGTTTTGTTTGGTTATCTTGCAATCCCGAGATAATCGTCTCCATGCTCCAAATCCATTTTAAAGTCATTTTTAAGGCATTTCGCGCATACATGAAATGAACACATTTTTCTCCAAAACTATAACAGATGCAAGCTTGTCCTGTTTGGTGGAGATGATATTTAATAAAATAAGTAGAAATCCACTAAAAGTTTTGTTTGGTTATCTTGCAATCCCGAGATAATCGTCTCCATGCTCCAAATCCATTTTAAAGCCATTTCAAAGGCATTTTGCGCATACATGAAATGAACACATTTTTCTCCAAAACTATAACACATGCAAGCTTGTCCTGTTTGGTGGAGATGATATTTAATAAAATAAGTAGAAATCCACTAAAAGTTTTGTTTGGTTATCTTGCAATCCCGAGATAATCGTCTCCATGCTCCAAATCCATTTTAAAGCCATTTTTAAGGCATTTCGCGCATACATGAAATGAACACATTTTTCTCCAAAACTATAACAGATGCAAGCTTGTCCTGTTTGGTGGAGATGATATTTAATAAAATAAGTAGAAATCCACTAAAAGTTTTGTTTGGTTATATTGCAATCCCGAGATAATCGTCTCC
Source organism: Anomaloglossus baeobatrachus (assembly GCF_048569485.1). Taxonomy (NCBI): domain Eukaryota; kingdom Metazoa; phylum Chordata; class Amphibia; order Anura; family Aromobatidae; genus Anomaloglossus; species Anomaloglossus baeobatrachus. Next base: position 9,393 of record NW_027443765.1, on the reverse strand, counting down.
ATGCTCCAAATCCATTTTAAAGCCATTTTTAAGGCATTTCGCGAATACATGAAATGAACACATTTTTCTCTAAAACTATAACAGATGCAAGCTTGTCCTGTTTGGTGGAGATGATATTTAATAAAATAAGTAGAAATCCACTAAAAGTTTTGTTTGGTTATCTTGCAATCCCGAGATAATCGTCTCCATGCTCCAAATCCATTTTAAAGCCATTTTTAAGGCATTTCGCGCATACATGAAATGAACACATTTTTCTCCAAAACTATAACAGATGCAAGCTTGTCCTGTTTGGTGGAGATGATATTTAATAAAATAAGTAGAAATCCACTAAAAGTTTTGTTTGGTTATCTTGCAATCCCGAGATAATCGTCTCCATGCTCCAAATCCATTTTAAAGCCATTTTTAAGGCATTTCGCGCATACATGAAATGAACACATTTTTCTCCAAAACTATAACAGATGCAAGCTTGTCCTGTTTGGTGGAGATGATATTTAATAAAATAAGTAGAAATCCACTAAAAGTTTTGTTTGGTTATCTTGCAATCCCGAGATAATCGTCTCCATGCTCCAAATCCATTTTAAAGCCATTTTTAAGGCATTTCGCGCATACATGAAATGAACACATTTTTCTCCAAAACTATAACAGATGCAAGCTTGTCCTGTTTGGTGGAGATGATATTTAATAAAATAAGTAGAAATCCACTAAAAGTTTTTTTTGGTTATCTTGCAATCCCGAGATAATCGTCTCCATGCTCCAAATCCATTTTAAAGCCATTTCAAAGGCATTTTGCACATACATGAAATGAACACATTTTTCTCCAAAACTATAACACATGCAAGCTTGTCCTGTTTGGTGGAGATGATATTTAATAAAATAAGTAGAAATCCACTAAAAGTTTTGTTTGGTTATCTTGCAATCCCGAGATAATCGTCTCCATGCTCCAAATCCATTTTAAAGCCATTTTTAAGGCATTTCGCGCATACATGAAATGAACACATTTTTCTCCAAAACTATAACAGATGCAAGCTTGTCCTGTTTGGTGGACATGATATTTAATAAAATAAGTAGAAATCCACTAAAAGTTTTGTTTGGTTATCTTGCAATCCCGAGATAATCGTCTCCATGCTCCAAATCCATTTTAAAGCCATTTTTAAGGCATTTCGCGCATACATGAAATGAACACATTTTTCTCCAAAACTATAACAGATGCAAGCTTGTCCTGTTTGGTGGAGATGATATTTAATAAAATAAGTAGAAATCCACTAAACGTTTTGTTTGGTTATCTTGCAATCCCGAGATAATCGTCTCCATGCTCCAAATCCATTTTAAAGCCATTTTTAAGGCATTTCGCGCATACATGAAATGAACACATTTTTCTCCAAAACTATAACAGATGCAAGCTTGTCCTGTTTGGTGGAGATGATATTTAATAAAATAAGTAGAAATCCACTAAAAGTTTTGTTTGGTTATATTGCAATCCCGAGATAATCGTCTCCATGCTCCAAATCCATTTTAAAGCCATTTTTAAGGCATTTCGCGCATACATGAAATGAACACATTTTTCTCCAAAACTATAACAGATGCAAGCTTGTCCTGTTTGGTGGAGATGATATTTAATAAAATAAGTAGAAATCCACTAAAAGTTTTGTTTGGTTATCTTGCAATCCCGAGATAATCGTCTCCATGCTCCAAATCCATTTTAAAGCCATTTTTAAGGCATTTCGCGCATACATGAAATGAACACATTTTTCTCCAAAACTATAACAGATGCAAGCTTGTCCTGTTTGGTGGAGATGATATTTAATAAAATAAGTAGAAATCCACTAAAAGTTTTGTTTGGTTATCTTGCAATCCCGAGATAATCGTCTCCATGCTCCAAATCCATTTTAAAGCCATTTTTAAGGCATTTCGCGCATACATGAAATGAACACATTTTTCTCCAAAACTATAACAGATGCAAGCTTGTCCTGTTTGGTGGAGATGATATTTAATAAAATAAGTAGAAATCCACTAAAAGTTTTGTTTGGTTATCTTGCAATCCCGAGATAATCGTCTCCATGCTCCAAATCCATTTTAAAGCCATTTTTAAGGCATTTCGCGCATACATGAAATGAACACATTTTTCTCCAAAACTATAACAGATGCAAGCTTGTCCTGTTTGGTGGAGATGATATTTAATAAAATAAGTAGAAATCCACTAAAAGTTTTGTTTGGTTATCTTGCAATCCCGAGATAATCGTCTCCATGCTCCAAATCTATTTTAAAGCCATTTTTAAGGCATTTCGCGCATACATGAAATGAACACATTTTTCTCCAAAACTATAACAGATGCAAGCTTGTCCTGTTTGGTGGAGATGATATTTAATAAAATAAGTAGAAATCCACTAAAAGTTTTGTTTGGTTATCTTGCAATCCCGAGATAATCGTCTCCATGCTCCAAATCCATTTTAAAGCCATTTTTAAGGCATTTCGCGCATACATGAAATGAACACATTTTTCTCCAAAACTATAACAGATGCAAGCTTGTCCTGTTTGGTGGAGATGATATTTAATAAAATAAGTTGAAATCCACTAAAAGTTTTGTTTGGTTATCTTGCAATCCCGAGATAATCGTCTCCATGCTCCAAATCCATTTTAAAGCCATTTTTAAGGCATTTCGCGCATACATGAAATGAACACATTTTTCTCCAAAACTATAACAGATGCAAGCTTGTCCTGTTTGGTGGAGATGATATTTAATAAAATAAGTAGAAATCCACTAAAAGTTTTGTTTGGTTATATTGCAATCCCGAGATAATCGTCTCCATGCTCCAAATCCATTTTAAAGCCATTTTTAAGGCATTTCGCGCATACATGAAATGAACACATTTTTCTCCAAAACTATAACAGATGCAAGATTGTCCTGTTTGGTGGAGATGATATTTAATAAAATAAGTAGAAATCCACTAAAAGTTTTGTTTGGTTATCTTGCAATCCCGAGATAATCGTCTCCATGCTCCAAATCCATTTTAAAGCCATTTTTAAGGCATTTCGCGCATACATGAAATGAACACATTTTTCTCCAAAACTATAACAGATGCAAGCTTGTCCTGTTTGGTGGAGATGATATTTAATAAAATAAGTAGAAATCCACTAAAAGTTTTGTTTGGTTATCTTGCAATCCCGAGATAATCGTCTCCATGCTCCAAATCCATTTTAAAGCCATTTTTAAGGCATTTCGCGCATACATGAAATGAACACATTTTTCTCCAAAACTATAACAGATGCAAGCTTGTCCTGTTTGGTGGAGATGATATTTAATAAAATAAGTAGAAATCCACTAAAAGTTTTGTTTGGTTATCTTGCAATCCCGAGATAATCGTCTCCATGCTCCAAATCCATTTTAAAGCCATTTTTAAGGCATTTCGCGCATACATGAAATGAACACATTTTTCTCCAAAACTATAACAGATGCAAGCTTGTCCTGTTTGGTGGAGATGATATTTAATAAAATAAGTAGAAATCCACTAAAAGTTTTGTTTGGTTATCTTGCAATCCCGAGATAATCGTCTCCATGCTCCAAATCCATTTTAAAGCCATTTTTAAGGCATTTCGCGCATACATGAAATGAACACATTTTTCTCCAAAACTATAACAGATGCAAGCTTGTCCTGTTTGGTGGAGATGATATTTAATAAAATAAGTAGAAATCCACTAAAAGTTTTGTTTGGTTATCTTGCAATCCCGAGATAATCGTCTCCATGCTCCAAATCCATTTTAAAGCCATTTTTAAGGCATTTCGCGCATACATGAAATGAACACATTTTTCTCCAAAACTATAACAGATGCAAGCTTGTCCTGTTTGGTGGAGATGATATTTAATAAAATAAGTAGAAATCCACTAAAAGTTTTGTTTGGTTATCTTGCAATCCCGAGATAATCGTCTCCATGCTCCAAATCCATTTTAAAGCCATTTTTAAGGCATTTCGCGCATACATGAAATGAACACATTTTTCTCCAAAACTATAACAGATGCAAGCTTGTCCTGTTTGGTGGAGATGATATTTAATAAAATAAGTAGAAATCCACTAAAAGTTTTGTTTGGTTATCTTGCAATCCCGAGATAATCGTCTCCATGCTCCAAATCCATTTTAAAGCCATTTTTAAGGCATTTCGCGCATACATGAAATGAACACATTTTTCTCCAAAACTATAACAGATGCAAGCTTGTCCTGTTTGGTGGAGATGATATTTAATAAAATAAGTAGAAATCCACTAAAAGTTTTGTTTGGTTATATTGCAATCCCGAGATAATCGTCTCCATGCTCCAAATCCATTTTAAAGCCATTTTTAAGGCATTTCGCGCATACATGAAATGAACACATTTTTCTCCAAAACTATAACAGATGCAAGATTGTCCTGTTTGGTGGAGATGATATTTAATAAAATAAGTAGAAATCCACTAAAAGTTTTGTTTGGTTATCTTGCAATCCCGAGATAATCGTCTCCATGCTCCAAATCCATTTTAAAGCCATTTTTAAGGCATTTCGCGCATACATGAAATGAACACATTTTTCTCCAAAACTATAACAGATGCAAGCTTGTCCTGTTTGGTGGAGATGATATTTAATAAAATAAGTAGAAATCCACTAAAAGTTTTGTTTGGTTATCTTGCAATCCCGAGATAATCGTCTCCATGCTCCAAATCCATTTTAAAGCCATTTTTAAGGCATTTCGCGCATACATGAAATGAACACATTTTTCTCCAAAACTATAACAGATGCAAGCTTGTCCTGTTTGGTGGAGATGATATTTAATAAAATAAGTAGAAATCCACTAAAAGTTTTGTTTGGTTATTTTGCAATCCCGAGATAATCGTCTCCATGCTCCAAATCCATTTTAAAGCCATTTTTAAGGCATTTCGCGCATACATGAAATGAACACATTTTTCTCCAAAACTATAACAGATGCAAGCTTGTCCTGTTTGGTGGAGATGATATTTAATAAAATAAGTAGAAATCCACTAAAAGTTTTGTTTGGTTATATTGCAATCCCGAGATAATCGTCTCCATGCTCCAAATCCATTTTAAAGCCATTTTTAAGGCATTTCGCGCATACATGAAATGAACACATTTTTCTCCAAAACTATAACAGATGCAAGCTTGTCCTGTTTGGTGGAGATGATATTTAATAAAATAAGTAGAAATCCACTAAAAGTTTTGTTTGGTTATCTTGCAATCCCGAGATAATCGTCTCCATGCTCCAAATCCATTTTAAAGCCATTTTTAAGGCATTTCGCGCATACATGAAATGAACACATTTTTCTCCAAAACTATAACAGATGCAAGCTTGTCCTGTTTGGTGGAGATGATATTTAATAAAATAAGTAGAAATCCACTAAAAGTTTTGTTTGGTTATCTTGCAATCCCGAGATAATCGTCTCCATGCTCCAAATCCATTTTAAAGCCATTTTTAAGGCATTTCGCGCATACATGAAATGAACACATTTTTCTCCAAAACTATAACAGATGCAAGCTTGTCCTGTTTGGTGGAGATGATATTTAATAAAATAAGTAGAAATCCACTAAAAGTTTTGTTTGGTTATCTTGCAATCCCGAGATAATCGTCTCCATGCTCCAAATCCATTTTAAAGCCATTTTTAAGGCATTTCGCGCATACATGAAATGAACACATTTTTCTCCAAAACTATAACAGATGCAAGCTTGTCCTGTTTGGTGGAGATGATATTTAATAAAATAAGTAGAAATCCACTAAAAGTTTTGTTTGGTTATCTTGCAATCCCGAGATAATCGTCTCCATGCTCCAAATCCATTTTAAAGCCATTTTTAAGGCATTTCGCGCATACATGAAATGAACACATTTTTCTCCAAAACTATAACAGATGCAAGCTTGTCCTGTTTGGTGGAGATGATATTTAATAAAATAAGTAGAAATCCACTAAAAGTTTTGTTTGGTTATCTTGCAATCCCGAGATAATCGTCTCCATGCTCCAAATCCATTTTAAAGCCATTTTTAAGGCATTTCGCGCATACATGAAATGAACACATTTTTCTCCAAAACTATAACAGATGCAAGCCTGTCCTGTTTGGTGGAGATGATATTTAATAAAATAAGTAGAAATCCACTAAAAGTTTTGTTTGGTTATCTTGCAATCCCGAGATAATCGTCTCCATGCTCCAAATCCATTTTAAAGCCATTTTTAAGGCATTTCGCGCATACATGAAATGAACACATTTTTCTCCAAAACTATAACAGATGCAAGCTTGTCCTGTTTGGTGGAGATGATATTTAATAAAATAAGTAGAAATCCACTAAACGTTTTGTTTGGTTATCTTGCAATCCCGAGATAATCGTCTCCATGCTCCAAATCCATTTTAAAGCCATTTTTAAGGCATTTCGCGCATACATGAAATGAACACATTTTTCTCCAAAACTATAACAGATGCAAGCTTGTCCTGTTTGGTGGAGATGATATTTAATAAAATAAGTAGAAATCCACTAAAAGTTTTGTTTGGTTATATTGCAATCCCGAGATAATCGTCTCCATGCTCCAAATCCATTTTAAAGCCATTTTTAAGGCATTTCGCGCATACATGAAATGAACACATTTTTCTCCAAAACTATAACAGATGCAAGCTTGTCCCTGTTTGGTGGAGATGATATTTAATAAAATAAGTAGAAATCCACTAAAAGTTTTGTTTGGTTATCTTGCAATCCCGAGATAATCGTCTCCATGCTCCAAATCCATTTTAAAGCCATTTTTAAGGCATTTCGCGCATACATGAAATGAACACATTTTTCTCCAAAACTATGAACAGATGCAAGCTTGTCCTGTTTGGTGGAGATGATATTTAATAAAATAAGTAGAAATCCACTAAAAGTTTTGTTTGGTTATCTTGCAATCCCGAGATAATCGTCTCCATGCTCCAAATCCATTTTAAAGCCATTTTTAAGGCATTTCGCGCATACATGAAATGAACACATTTTTCTCCAAAACTATAACAGATGCAAGCTTGTCCTGTTTGGTGGAGATGATATTTAATAAAATAAGTAGAAATCCACTAAAAGTTTTGTTTGGTTATCTTGCAATCCCGAGATAATCGTCTCCATGCTCCAAATCCATTTTAAAGCCATTTTTAAGGCATTTCGCGCATACATGAAATGAACACATTTTTCTCCAAAACTATAACAGATGCAAGCTTGTCCTGTTTGGTGGAGATGATATTTAATAAAATAAGTAGAAATCCACTAAAAGTTTTGTTTGGTTATATTGCAATCCCGAGATAATCGTCTCCATGCTCCAAATCCATTTTAAAGCCATTTTTAAGGCATTTCGCGCATACATGAAATGAACACATTTTTCTCCAAAACTATAACAGATGCAAGCTTGTCCTGTTTGGTGGAGATGATATTTAATAAAATAAGTAGAAATCCACTAAAAGTTTTGTTTGGTTATCTTGCAATCCCGAGATAATCGTCTCCATGCTCCAAATCCATTTTAAAGCCATTTTTAAGGCATTTCGCGCATACATGAAATGAACACATTTTTCTCCAAAACTATAACAGATGCAAGCTTGTCCTGTTTGGTGGAGATGATATTTAATAAAATAAGTAGAAATCCACTAAAAGTTTTGTTTGGTTATCTTGCAATCCCGAGATAATCGTTCTCCATGCTCCAAATCCATTTTAAAGCCATTTTTAAGGCATTTCGCGCATACATGAAATGAACACATTTTTCTCCAAAACTATAACAGATGCAAGCTTGTCCTGTTTGGTGGAGATGATATTTAATAAAATAAGTAGAAATCCACTAAAAGTTTTGTTTGGTTATCTTGCAATCCCGAGATAATCGTCTCCATGCTCCAAATCCATTTTAAAGCCATTTTTAAGGCATTTCGCGCATACATGAAATGAACACATTTTTCTCCAAAACTATAACAGATGCAAGCTTGTCCTGTTTGGTGGAGATGATATTTAATAAAATAAGTAGAAATCCACTAAAAGTTTTGTTTGGTTATCTTGCAATCCCGAGATAATCGTCTCCATGCTCCAAATCCATTTTAAAGCCATTTTTAAGGCATTTCGCGCATACATGAAATGAACACATTTTTCTCCAAAACTATAACAGATGCAAGCTTGTCCTGTTTGGTGGAGATGATATTTAATAAAATAAGTAGAAATCCACTAAAAGTTTTGTTTGGTTATCTTGCAATCCCGAGATAATCGTCTCCATGCTCCAAATCCATTTTAAAGCCATTTTTAAGGCATTTCGCGCATACATGAAATGAACACATTTTTCTCCAAAACTATAACAGATGCAAGCTTGTCCTGTTTGGTGGAGATGATATTTAATAAAATAAGTAGAAATCCACTAAAAGTTTTGTTTGGTTATCTTGCAATCCCGAGATAATCGTCTCCATGCTCCAAATCCATTTTAAAGCCATTTTTAAGGCATTTCGCGCATACATGAAATGAACACATTTTTCTCCAAAACTATAACAGATGCAAGCTTGTCCTGTTTGGTGGAGATGATATTTAATAAAATAAGTAGAAATCCACTAAAAGTTTTGTTTGGTTATCTTGCAATCCCGAGATAATCGTCTCCATGCTCCAAATCCATTTTAAAGCCATTTTTAAGGCATTTCGCGCATACATGAAATGAACACATTTTTCTCCAAAACTATAACAGATGCAAGCTTGTCCTGTTTGGTGGAGATGATATTTAATAAAATAAGTAGAAATCCACTAAAAGTTTTGTTTGGTTATCTTGCAATCCCGAGATAATCGTCTCCATGCTCCAAATCCATTTTAAAGCCATTTTTAAGGCATTTCGCGCATACATGAAATGAACACATTTTTCTCCAAAACTATAACAGATGCAAGCTTGTCCTGTTTGGTGGAGATGATATTTAATAAAATAAGTAGAAATCCACTAAAAGTTTTGTTTGGTTATCTTGCAATCCCGAGATAATCGTCTCCATGCTCCAAATCCATTTTAAAGCCATTTTTAAGGCATTTCGCGCATACATGAAATGAACACATTTTTCTCCAAAACTATAACAGATGCAAGCTTGTCCTGTTTGGTGGAGATGATATTTAATAAAATAAGTAGAAATCCACTAAAAGTTTTGTTTGGTTATCTTGCAATCCCGAGATAATCGTCTCCATGCTCCAAATCCATTTTAAAGCCATTTTTAAGGCATTTTCGCGCATACATGAAATGAACACATTTTTCTCCAAAACTATAACAGATGCAAGCTTGTCCTGTTTGGTGGAGATAATATTTAATAAAATAAGTAGAAATCTACTAAAAGTTTCGTTTGTTTATATTGCCATCCTGAGATAATCGTCTCCATGCTCCAAATCCATTTTAAAGCCATTTCAAAGGCATTT
>NW_027443764.1:0-35674 GCF_048569485.1 Anomaloglossus baeobatrachus | reverse complement strand
AGGCCTCTCTGTCTGGATGACGCAGGACGTATCATGCACAGAGGGCTAGGAAGGAGGATGGTGATCGCACAAGATGGAGGAGGCGCTGGACTCAGACCAGAAATGCCTATTGGACCGGACCACCCCCTAGGTAATTATAATAAAGGTGTTTATTTACGGTATACAGATCGGCCTGGGCTCTTATATAAAGTTTTCTACAATGCAGCAGCCGGCGGTGATTATACTGACATGAGCCATGACATACCCAGTACGTCCAATGTCGGTAAGAGGTCAAACACCCTATAAAGATACAAAAACCAGTAGACAGACTATAATACATGAGAACCCTTAAAAACAGAGCAATACATTAGGATAAAAATAGTAGTTTTATTAGAAATATATAAAACATATTTAAAATCAGAGAGGAAATTACAGAAAAAATGAGGGACCAGGGATATGGCACAAAATTATGTAAAAATCAAGGAATAAACATACCAAGGGGTAGATATAGAATACTAAATCATGATAATTGGATCAAAAGAACTACAACAGTTCAAACATACTCAAAGCTACTGTGTTTTACTAGGAAACAGCAGTCACTAACCAACATCAATATAAGCTGAAAAAGTAATCATTGCAATTTAACTGGTCATATTAAACATAGCCTCAAGGTGGCATTATAGTTCAATGCACAGGGAAATTCCCAAACAGTGCAAACAAATACAATGTGTCATGTCAGTATAAATCACAAAGCAGTTGATAAATAAATACAGCATAAAGATAAGGATGTGATGCTATTTACCTAGATGATTGTGCCAAGATATCAGGTCCCTCCACCCCGACGTACGTTTTGCAGTGCCCAGCTTCTTTGGGGAACTTCCTTGTGCATTGAACTATAATCCCTCCTTGTGGCTATGTGTAATATGACCAGTTGAATTGCAATTACTACTTTTTCAGTTTATATTGCTTTTGGTTATGACTGCTGTTTCCTAGTAATACACAGTAGATTTCATTATGTTTGAACTATTGCAGTTACTTTGATCTAATTATCATTATTTAGTATTCTATGTATACCATTTGGTATATTTATTCCTTGATTCTTAGATAATTTTGTGTCATATTCCTGGTCCCTCGTTTTTTCTGTAATTTTCTCTTTGATGTTAAATATGTTTTATATATTTCCAATAAAATTACTATTTTTATCCTTATGTATTGCTCTGTTTCGAGGGGTCTCTAAATTACTCCCTTTTTTATTATTTAAACTGTTGGAGATAATAGGTTGGGGAACAGTCCCTTTATTATATCACCAATTTAGTGTATCACCATAAGACCAACACTGATATTAGAGTATCAAGATCTTACTATCCTGGCATTGGATAATATCCTTCTTATTTTATGCTCCCTATTGCACCAAACTCACTCATTCTATAACATATAAGGCCCATTTCACATGTCAGTGAAAAACACAGACGTTCTTCCCTGACGTATAAAACACGCACATGTCCCTTCGTGTTCCGTGATTCACGGCACACGTGGGTTGTCTATGTGCAATCCGGGCTCCATTCTCCGTGGTCCGTGATTGCACATAGAGATTAATTCACCTGTGCCCGCTCCCGCTCTCCATGGTGCTGAACGCTCCCGCGGTGCAGCATCCGGACGGTGCTGACCCCCGCAGCAGCTGCTTCCGGGTCGGCTGTGTCGTGCATTCATGAATATGCACAACAGTAATGAGCCGGCTCAGAAGCAGCAGGGAGAACAGGCTGCACAGAGCGTCGCTGAAGCCGGGGAGTAAAAATGATTTTTATTTTATATGCACGTTTTTTTCTGGCACGTGTTTCATGGATGACACACGGATCACACCATTGCTTCTGAATCCTCTGTACAGCCTACTAAATTGTAATCTATTGTTTTTTTCTTTATTTATTGTAACATTCAGAAACGTTTCGGCAAGAGCCTTCTTCGATAACTGTTACTGTACATAATAAGACAATATAACAGACTATTAGTACCTCACAAAGGAAATAAACATATAGAGACATTACATCATGTCATTGATAACAAGAAGGATTTTTTATATATATAATAACCATATACAAAATAAACAAAGCACATTTACCTATTATAAAGGTGTTGGGAATATCAACATATGTCAGCCAAAATTATATAGAGGAGGACTCTTGATTTGATTAGAAGATTCTCTATATGAAGAAACAATCAATTAGAAACTATATTCCTTAAGAAAAAACCTAGTACATAGTTGCTCGTTAATAATTATACTGGTGTAAACAAAACAAAACCAATGAGTGAAGAATTTGTAAGGTAATAGTCTAAAATAAACTATTTATAATATACTTCAAAAGGATGAAACTCATCCTAAGGAAGATAGGGGTTAAATATCCCAATCAGTATTGCCACAGGAAATCCTAGGTAAATAAGGCCATACAATTCTAATTAACATATGTATAATGTATAATGATTATAGAAGGGAAAAAAATAGTATCCCATATTCAATATGGGTAAGGTAACATACCTTCAACCTTAAAATATATCGTGAATATGTGAAAAAATTCTCCCAATATGGGATTTTTAGTATATAATGGAAAGCGTCCGGTGATTATATAGCAGGGAAAAACCTATTATATAAAGAAACAGTGAAAAGTAAATCTACTATTATATAGGTGGAAAATAGGAATAGAAAAGTGAAAGAGGTATACTTACCATCAATAATGGAGAAGTATGGCAAACTGGAATAAAAAGTGAATAACATAAAGTGAATAATATAAGAGGCCACATTTAACCATTAGGAAAATGAGTGTCAAAGGATTCTGTTTTTACCTGATTCACCGGTGGTCAGAGGAGAAGTGAGTGAGAAGGTATCCGTTTTTAAGCATTCACAAGCTGTAACGCTGTACGAGGAATAATGTACATAGAAGTATATAAAATATAAGGAAAATATAATATAGTAATACTGCCAATAAAAAGAGGTCATGAAATATAAACAAAATTAAATAATTTTCTACAAATATGAATTATATTGAAAAAACTATGAAGTACCTATAACTAATCAAATAACGCACATTATGTTAGTAAATATATTATAACACTCACATGTTAAGTGAAGAATAATAAGAATAAGGTAAGGACAGACCTCATCTTCTCCAAAACATGGCCCTTGTATATATGGGGCTCTAAAATATTTCACATTCACATTGAGCCCGTGTGTGGACAGAGTTTTAAGGGTGTGAATCCAATAGGATTCCCTTTCTATGAGTTTCTTAACTCTGGCCCCACCACATCTCATCGGTGGAACATGTTCCAAGACCTGAAATCTCAACTGAGAAATTGTGTGTCCACATGTTAAAAAATGATAGGGTATGGGTAACATCATTAGCTTACATCTAATAGTGGACTTATGTTTGCCGCTGCGGTCTCGGATATGCTGAGTGGTTTCACCAACATACCCGAGACCGCAAGGGCATTTCAACAAATAGACAACATATGACGTATCACATGTGAAATTTTTTTTATGTAGAAATTCTTCCCAGTTCGTGGATGTGTGAATAAATTGCCCATTATCATGTTAGAACACTGTGGACAATGAAGACATGGATAATTGCCTTGTTTTGGTGTTGTTAGAAAAGTCTGTCTGGATTTATGGATCTCTGACCCAATGTCAGCCCTTACCAAATGATCCTTTAGATTGGGAGAATGTTTGAAACTAAAAAGTGGATTAACTGCAAATTCACGTATGTTGGGATAAGATCGCTGCAAAAGTTGCCAGGGTTTTAAAATAATACAATTTATGTATATCAGCTCATCGTGTACACGCTCACTCTTGGCCTCTCCCTGGAGCACGGACAGGCACTGCCACAGCCCGTTATTGCAAATAAAAGAAAGGAGGAACATCTGAAGAGCTGGATGTTACTCCTTTCTTTTATTTTAAAATAATACCCTTAACTATAGGGTGAAATGGATGAAAGGTATTAACAAAAGCTATAAATGGACCCTCTCTCTTCCTCTTGGCAGTATCCTGTTGGGTAAATTCAGCAATATGTGAAGGGTAACCCCTGTGTATGAATCTTTCTTTCATTTCTCTATGTCTCAGATCTCGTTGTGTGAGCGTTGAAACTATCCGAGCTACCCGTTTGTGTTGTGAATAAGGCAAAGATTGTTTTAAATAACGTGTATGACAACTATCATAATGTAGTAGGCTGTTCTTATCTGTTGGTTTAACGTATAAATCTGAGGTTATAGTACCTTGGGAGTCAATATTAATGAGAGTATCCAAAAAATTAATGGTATGAGTGTCCATATGCATAGTAAATGTTAAACCAGGTACCTGCTGATTGATATATTGAAAAAAATCATCAAGGGCAGAATGAGGACCCTTAAAGAGGACAAAAACGTCATCAATAAATCTTTTCCATGCCACAACATGAGTTTTAAAAATAGAATTGGGATAAATATAGAATGTCTCGAAATGTAACATAAATATGTTTGCGTATGGTGGTGCAACGTTTGAGCCCATCGCTGTGCCCTTATTTTGAATGTAAAATTGGTCCTGGAACATAAAAGAAGTTATGGTATAATACTATGTAATAAATCAAGACAGAAACCCATTTGAGAGGATGAGAAATTGCTGTATGTTTCCAGGAACCATTGCATAGCCTGAATGCCTAAAGTGTGGTCAATGCTGGTATATAATGAGTTCACACCTAGGGTAACTAGGATAGAATCAGATGGAAGTTGTCCCAAGGATTTTAAATGTTCTAAGAAGTGGGTGGTATCTCTTAAATAGGAGGTGGTTTTGGGTACTAAAGGAGATAAAATCCAATCTAATGTTATGGCCATTGATGATAGCATAGAATCTGTGGATGCGACAATCGGCCGTCCAGGTGGATGCCACAAATCTTTATGCACTTTAGGCAAAGTATAAAAAACAGGGATCATAGGATTAACCTTATTAAGATACACAACTAACTTAGTATCAATCGTTCCAAGTTTGAAATAATGTTCGATTTTTTCTAAAATACTCTTTTTAATATCAGATGAGGGATCTCTAGACACTGGTGTGTATGTGGTGTGGTATGCAAGTTGGGCTAAGATCTCCGAAACATAATAACTTTTGTCCATGATACTGTAACTAATGCTCTTCCCTTATCAGTGGGTTTGATGATTATAGAGGAGTTATGTTTTAATGATTGAAGAGCTTGTGATTCCTCTGAAGTTAAATTATGCTTGATATGTAATTCGCCATTTTTAACTTTGTTGGTAATATTCTCTACATCAGTTCTAACAAGTGAAATATATGTTTCCACTGGATGATACGAGTGAGGAGGCATAAAGCTACTCTGTGTGTATAGATCTAAATTCCGAAGCGAAAATTGTGTGATTTCAGAAGTAGATGAATGGGATATAGAAAATGTAACAGGGGTATCCTGAATAAGATGTGCTTGAAAGTGAGCCTTTAGTCTAAGTGAACTAAAGAATCTATTAAGTTCTTGATCCAACTGAAATGTGTCAAAACTAGGTGTAGGACAAAAGCTTAATCCCTTTTGTAATATTTTGGATTCCATTGGAGATATGGTATACGAGGAAATGTTAAAAGTGAGGTCTGTCCTACCTGGGATCGCATCATGATCCGCTCTCCGGTATATTGATTTCCTCATTCCCCTCCTCGTCCTCATGGAATATACAGACTTTGTGGGCCTAAAAAAGAGACATTAGAAGAGTCTTGTTCGCTTCCTGAAATGGCTGATGAAGAGAAGTCGGTTCTAGGAACAAAGTGTTGAGGAGGAATGGGTACTCGACACCGCCATCTGTATACATGTCCTCGTTTATAATCCTCTTCGTCTCGTGTGAATTTAGTTCTCTTGTGATCTTGTAAAATCTTTTTGTACTCACTAATAGTCGTATTTTGTTTAGATTTAATATTTTTTAGATCGGTGGAAGAGAAAGTATTAGAGAGCTGATTCTCTATACTAGAAATATTTTTGGAGATACCATCCAATTCTTTTTGTAAATAATCAACAGTGAGAGTCATGAGGTCATATGAACATTTGTTCAATATTTGTTCAAAAGTAGAACAGAAATCAGGATTATCGGAGAATAATATCGGGCGCAATGAGACTCTGAGTCCTCGGGGAATACGCTTCACTCTATGATACTCCGCTAATGTGATAAGATGTAACTCTAGAGCAGTCTGGCATTTTAATTCTCTTTCTCTTTAGTTCTTCTTTCTTCATTGGGAGTGAAAAGAAACTGTCCAGTGGTAGTCACTCGGGAAATAATAGAGGATAATTTTCCTCATTGTAAGAAAACTTGTTCTGAGACATTTCTTCTTTATGTGTTTCTTTATATATGAAAAACTCAAAATTTATCGTTTTTTTCTTTCTTTATTTATTGTAACATTCAGAAACGTTTCGGCAAGAGCCTTCTTCGATAACTGTTACTGTACATAATAAGACAATATAACAGACTATTAGTACCTCACAAAGGAAATAAACATTTTTTCCCCTTCTATAATCATTATACATGGATGTTAATTAGAATTGTATGGCCTTATTTACCTAGGATTTTCTGTGGCAATACTGATTGGGATATTTAACCCATATCTTCCTTAGGATGAGTTTCATCCTTTTGAAGTATATTATAAACTAGCTGTACTACCCGGCTTCGCCCGGGTTAATAACCGCTGTTAACAAAATAGAATGTATTAACAAAAATGTATTCTGCACACAAAAACCACAAAACAAATAGATAGAAATGTAATTTTTAAATTGTTTCACATGGTGAAATGTATGCTGAGGGTGGTATATGTGTTCAAGTACGTGGTAGTGTGTGGCGCATTTTGTGTGTGTGTTCATATCCCCGAGTGTGGTGAGTATCCCATGTCGGGGCCCCACCTTAGCAACTGTACGGTATATACTCTTTGGCGCCATCGCTCTCATTCTTTAAGTCCCCCTTGTTCACATCTGGCAGCTGTCAATTTGCCCCCAACACTTTTCGTTTCACTTTTTCCCCATTATGTAGATAGGGACAAAATTGATTGGTAAATTGGAACGTGCGGGGTTAAAATTTCGCCTCACAACATAGCACCCGGCGCTGCCCGGGATAGTAACTGTCTCTCTGTTTCTCTCCCATTCTCTGTCTGTCTCCCCCTCTGTATATATCTCTCTGTTTCTCTCTCTGTCTGTTTCTTTCCCTGTCTGTCTCTGACTGTCTGTCTCTTTCTCCGTCTGTCTCAATCTCTTTCCCTGTCTGTCTATCTATCTGTCTCTTTCCCTGTCTGTCTCTTTCCCTGTCTGTCTCTTTCCCTCTCTTTCCCTCTCTTTCCCTGTCTGTCTCTTTCCCTCTGTCTCTTTCCCTGTGTCTGTCTCTTTGTCTGTCTCTTTACCTGTCTTTGTCTCTCTCTTACCCTGTCTGTCTCTTTACCTCTCTTTCCCTGTCTGTCTGTTTCCCTGTGTCTGTCTCTGTCTTTGTGTCTGTCTGTCTCTTTACCTGTCTGTGTCTGTCTCTTAACCTGTCTCTCTCTTTCCCTCTCTTTCCCAGTTTGTCTCTTTACCTGTCAGTCTGTCTCTTTGTCTGTGTCTGTCTCTTTGTGTCTGTCTCTTACCCTGTCTATGTCTGTTTCTTACCCTATCTGTGTCTGCCTCTTTCCCTGTCTGTGTCTGTCTCTTTCCCTGGCTGCATTGTGACACGCCAACATTCCATTTAAGGGTGTGGCTGCGCATACTTCTGAAGTTCTGACTGCACTGTGGCTCCCAGCTCCATTCGCTTTAATGGAGGCAGGTTTTTTGGTGAATAACTGTAAAGCGCGGGGTTAAAATTTCCCCTCAAAACATAGCCTATGACGCTCTCGGGGTCCAGAAGTGTGAGTGTGCAAAATTTTTTGGCGGTAGCTGCGACGGTGCAGATGCCAATTCCGGACATACATACATACACACACACATACATACACACATTCAGCTTTATATATTAGATAGTTTATTTTAGACTATTACCTTACAAATTCTTCACTTATGGTTTTGTTTTCACCAGTATAATTATTAACGAGCAACTATGTACTAGGTTTTTTTCTGATGGAATATAGTTTCTAATTGATTGTTTCTTCGTATAGAGAATCTTCTAATTAAATCAAGAGTCCTCCTCTATATAGTTTTGGCTGACATATGTTGATATTCCCAACACCTTTATAATAGGTAAATGTGCTTTGTTTATTTTGTATATGGTTATTATATATGAAAAATCCTTCTTGTTATCAATGACATGATGTAATGTCTCTATATGTTTATTTCCTTTGTGAGGTACTAATAGTCTGTTATAGTGTCTTATTATGTAAAGTAACAGTTATCGAAGAAGGCTCTTGCCAAAACGTTTCTGAATGTTACAACAATAAAGAAAGAAAGAAAAAAAACAAACAATACATTTTGAGTGCCGGCAATTTTCTATTATACTGTACTTACTTTATTTTCTCCTGAGCAACGATTACGCGGTGAGCTGAGCCATACCGTAGGTTTTTTTTACTAAATTTTAATGGCCTTATCTTTAGAAAAACGTAAGCTTAGATTCACTGTTTTTATCTGTCTCCTGAAATTAAAGGCCCAGTCACACTCAATGACATACCAGCGATCTCGAAAACGATGCGATCTGATAAGGATCGCTGGTAAGTCGCTGGGAGGTCGCTGGTGAGATGTCACACAGTCAGACCTTACAAACGACGCAGGAACGATACAGGTCGCAGTAGTGACCTGTATAACGATCTCAGCAGTCACTGTGACCCTGTCACACAGTGTCAAACACAGCGATGGGTCCTGCCCAGCAGGACATCGCCTTTGAAGAAAATGGCCTGGACCATTCTGCAACGACCGGTGACCTCACAGCAGGGGCCTGATCGCTGGTAGATGTCACACATAACGAGACGTGACTCAGCAGCGATCTCGCTAGCAATCTCGTTGTGTGTGACGGTACCTTAACAGAAAAACAGAAAACAAAACAGTTTACTCTATTGAAAAACTTGGAGATAAAACAAAGTACAGTAAAACTTAATTCACATCACAAGGGGGTTGTAAAGAAAATAAAACAGCCAGCATTCTAAGAATTAACTCCTATTTAAATTGATTTCACATAAAACCTCAGATTTAACTTTCCTTACATCTGTCTAAGGCTGGGTTCACACATAGCGACAGCGACAACGACGTCACTGTTACAGTTAGGTCCAGAAATATTTGGACAGTGACACAAGTTTTGTTATTTTAGCTGTTTACAAAAATATGTTCAGAAATACAATTATATATATAATTTGGGCTGAAAGTGCACACTCCCAGCTGCAATATGAGAGTTTTCACATCCAAATCGGAGAAAGGGTTTAGGAATCATAGCTCTGTAATGCATAGCCTCCTCTTTTTCAAGGGACCAAAAGTAATTGGACAAGGGACTCTAAGGGCTGCAATTAACTCTGAAGGCGTCTCCCTCATTAACCTGTAATCAATGAAGTAGTTAAAAGGTCTGGGGTTGATTACAGGTGTGTGGTTTTGCATTTGGAAGCTGTTGCTGTGACCAGACAACATGCGGTCTAAGGAACTCTCAATTGAGGTGAAGCAAAACATCCTGAGGCTGAAAAAAAAAGAAAAAATCCATCAGAGAGATAGCAGACATGCTTGGAGTAGCAAAATCAACAGTCGGGTACATTCTGAGAAAAAAGGAATTGACTGGTGAGCTTGGGAATTCAAAAAGGCCTGGGCGTCCACGGATGACAACAGTGGTGGATGATCGCCGCATACTTTCTTTGGTGAAGAAGAACCCGTTCACAACATCAACTGAAGTCCAGAACACTCTCAGTGAAGTAGGTGTATCTGTCTCTAAGTCAACAGTAAAGAGAAGACTCCATGAAAGTAAATACAAAGGGTTCACATCTAGATGCAAACCATTCATCAATTCCAAAAATAGACAGGCCAGAGTTAAATTTGCTGAAAAACACCTCATGAAGCCAGCTCAGTTCTGGAAAAGTATTCTATGGACAGATGAGACAAAGATCAACCTGTACCAGAATGATGGGAAGAAAAAAGTTTGGAGAAGAAAGGGAACGGCACATGATCCAAGGCACACCACATCCTCTGTAAAACATGGTGGAGGCAACATGATGGCATGGGCATGCATGGCTTTCAATTGTACTGGGTCACTTGTGTTTATTGATGACATAACAGCAGACAAGAGTAGCCGGATGAATTCTGAAGTGTACCGGGATATCCTTTCAGCCCAGATTCAGCCAAATGCCGCAAAGTTGATCGGACGGCGCTTCATAGTACAGATGGACAATGACCCCAAGCATACAGCCAAAGTTACCCAGGAGTTCATGAGTGCAAAAAAGTGGAACATTCTGCAATGGCCAAGTCAATCACCAGATCTTAACCCAATTGAGCATGCATTTCACTTGCTCAAATCCAGACTTAAGACGGAAAGACCCACAAACAAGCAAGACCTGAAGGCTGCGGCTGTAAAGGCCTGGCAAAGCATTAAGAAGGAGGAAACCCAGCGTTTGGTGATGTCCATGGGTTCCAGACTTAAGGCAGTGATTGCCTCCAAAGGATTCGCAACAAAATATTGAAAATAAAAATATTTTGTTTGGGTTTGGTTTATTTGTCCAATTACTTTTGACCTCCTAAAATGTGGAGTGTTTCTAAAGAAATGTGTACAATTCCTACAATTTCTATCAGATATTTTTGTTCAAACCTTGAAATTAAACGTTACAATCTGCACTTGAATTCTGTTGTAGAGGTTTCATTTCAAATCCAATGTGGTGGCATGCAGAGCCCAACTCGCGAAAATTGTGTCACTGTCCAAATATTTCTGGACCTAACTGTATGTCACCATTATCTGTGACGTAACAGCGACCTTGTAAGTCGCTGTTATGATTGCTGCTTAGCTGTAAAAAACACAGCGACGCAGCAGCGATCATAACGTCGCTACATGTGCAGAGAGCAGGGAGCCGCACACACTGCTTAGCGCTGGCTCCCTGCCCTCCTAGCTACAGTACACATCGGGTTAATTACCCGATGTGTACTGCAGCTACATGTGCAGTGAGCAGGGAGCCGTGCACACTGCTTAGCGCTGGCTCCCTGCACTCCTAGCTACAGTACACATCGGGTTAATTAACCCGATGTGTACTGCAGCTACATGTGCAGAGAGCAGGGAGCCGGCACGGGCAGCGTGAGAGCAGCGGAGGCTGGTAACAAAGGTAAATATCGGGTAACCACCTTGGTTACCCGATGTTTACCCTGGTTACAGCTTACCGCACCTGCCAGATGCTGGCTCCTGCTCCCTGCTCGCTTCATTTCGTCGCTCTCTTGCTGTCACACACAGCAATGTGTGCTTATCAGCGGGAGAGCAACAATAAAAAAAGAACCAGGGCTGTGTGTAACAAGCAGCGATCTCACAGCAGGGGCCAGATCGCTGCTCAGTGTCACACACAGCGAGATCGCTAATGAGGTCACTGGTGCGTCACAAAAACCGTGACTCAGCAGCGATCTCAGCAGCGATCTCGCTGTGTGTGAAGCACCCCTTAGCCTCACAGCTCTAACAAAATATCTCTTATGAATGAACAAACTAACCTAGTAAACAGAACAAAAGTTAAACAAACTAAATGCAAAACAACTTTGTACATAAAAGAACAATCAAACCTAGAGTAATATAAAGTAATAAGACAAAACAACTGTATACATAAACTACCGTATGTATAAAAAAAAATAGTATAGGGCTGCTGGAATTCATGGCCTTACAATGGTTAGTTTAACTTACTACTTCTTCCCTGTTTGTCACATGGTCATCTTGATCTTTCTGCACATGTTTGGACACATGCACCTGAGTGGCTATATGGCTTTTATGGCTATTCTGTCTATGTAATTGCCTGTTCTCCTTCACAAAACTGCTAGACTGACTGTGACGTCTAAATATCAATTGTCCTTAATGAACACACTTCAAACACTGATCTATAACAACAATCTGGGCACTATAATGCTCAGATAAGAAGTGGAGCTGAATGCATAGTAATTCTTGAAAAGTACAAAACTTTATTTATTACAAAATCACAAGTAAAAACAGGAAAAAAGCCCTCAAAGTGGAGCACATCATCCCCAGTTAATAACCCTCAAAGAAATATATACAAGGATACATCCACAGGTATATTTATATATAGCCACGACTGGCTGATAACAGAGACAACAGAAGTCTATTGGTCTCCTCAGGCATATATAAGCCAATTTAGAATATCAATGCTATATCAGCCAGTAAATAGAAAAATAGTTAGGTGCTACTATTCATGAAAATGTTCAAGATCATGTCGCCTGCCCATCAGCACCAGATAACATGTGCATTATTAAATGAGCTATAAACAGCGTGCAAATAACACACTGGTTTGCAACTGCATAAATCTACTGTGCTGATGGGGAGGTGGTGAAGAGAAAAAACTTCACAGGGCTAATTAACATTCAGTAAGCACCCATGGTCTATCATGAAACACTATATGGCTGATAACAGAGACAACAGAGATCTATTAGTCTCCTCAGGCACATATAAGCCAATTTAGAATATCTCTGCTGTCTCAGCCGGCAGATGACAAAATAGTTCGATATAAACCATTAGGTGCAACTATTCATGAGAAAGTTCAAGATAATATCACCTACCCCTCAGCACCAGATAATCCGTGCATTATTAAATATGCTGTAAACAGCGTGCAAATAACACACTAGTTTGCACCTGCATAAATCTACCATGCTGATGAGGAGGTGGTGAAGAGGAAAAAATTCACAGAGCTAATTAACATTCAGTAAGCACCCATGGTCTATCATGAAACACTATATGGCTGATAACAGAGACAACAGAGATCTATTAGTCTCCTCAGGCACATATAAGCCAATTTAGAATATCTCTGCTGTCTCAGCCGGCAGATGGCAAAATAGTTCCATATAAACCATTAGGTGCAACTATTCCTGAGAAAGTTCAAGATAATATCGCCTGCCCCTCAGCACCAGATAATGTGTGCATTATTAAATATGCTGTAAACAGCGTGCAAATAACACACTAGTTTGCACCTGCATAAATCTACCGTGCTGATGAGGAGGTGGTGAAGAGGAAAAATTCACAGGGCTAATTAACATTCAGTAAGCACCCATGGTCCATCATGAAACACTATATGGCTGATAACAGAGACAACAGAGATCTATTAGTCTCCTCAGGCACATATAAGCCAATTTAGAATATCTCTGCTGTCTCAGCCGGCAGATGGCAAAATAGTTCCATATAAACCATTAGGTGCAACTATTCCTGAGAAAGTTCAAGATAATATCACCTGCCCCTCAGCACCAGATAATGTGTGCATTATTAAATATGCTATAAACAGCGTGCAAATGACACGCTAGGTTTGCACCTGCATAAATCTACCGTGCTGATGAGGAGGTGGTGAAGAGGAAAAATTCACAGGGCTAATTAACATTCAGTAAGCACCCATGGTTTATCATGAGACACTGTGAGTCATATCAGTTGTCGGCTAACGTATCACACAGGCACTCATGAGTCATGACAGACCACTAGAAGATGACATTGCATAAAATTACATAATACTATCCACAATCATATACCTGGAAAAGAGGGTAAACTAGGAGAGTACTCCACCACCCCTGACGCCGTTTCGCCTCGCTTCTTCAAAAGGGGCGTGTCAGGGTGGGGAGATGTCCAGGCATTTATCTTCGTAAAGCAGCCAATGGCAAAAGCAGTCCAAACAAGCCTCCATACACGCCCCTGTCACATGATGCTGGTAATGTCGGCACGTGGGGCAGTCACCGCCTACCTCTATCAAGTTCACTCTCCTGGATGCGCGCGTTGGAACACAGCGTGACACGCAATGTCCCAAATAAGGCGCATACCAGGAAGTGTGAGGAGCGGAGGCTGGCGCACGCGCACTGCCGGCAACATGTAACTTAATGCCGATATGGCAAACATCACAAGGTATTTGAAATAAGGAAAAAAAAGGAAAAAATATTATAAGGGAAAATTGGCAGTGTCTCTATTATAATTAAATTACAATCGATATACACAGATCATTCAACATGTACAGGCTTATATGCAGATGTCCATACATACATTACATTGCAAACATAGTAAATGTGGAGAAGAAAATATTAAATATTAAACAACAAATACTTCATGACAATGTACAAATCCTCATATTATCAAAAATAATGCCTATAAATTCTGCCGCTTGTATAAACAGGCAGTCGATATGAATATAAAAGAGACTGCACATAATGTGGGATTATCCACAACAGCTATATATATTAGTCATAACCAGATTTCACAATAACAATTATTAGAAAAGCCGCATAAGGAATAAAAATTCTTCTGAAATATATGGAAGTTCATATCCGCTTCACCACATTAGATGTTTCAAATCAGTTTAGGATTTGTTGCTTGCAGGCAGAAATAATTTGCCAGGAGCGTGATCTCGTATAGACGCACATTAGACTGCTTATCTAGGGCTAAAACAAAAGGAGAAGAAACATTAAAACAAAAACGGTTAACCTGAACTAAAACCATACCCACCCATAAAAGAAAACCGTAGGACAACTACAAAAGAGCAAATTGTGAGATTATCTCCCTGAAAAACAAGGCCTTAATGAGCTATGTGGAAGAGACTATAAAAAGGAACCAAAGCCATCAGTTTCATTCAAACCTTGTGGAGTTAGGGATCCCAGTCTGTAGATCCATCTACATTCTAATCTGCCCAGAGCTTGTGCGAGGTCCCCTCCCCTTGGTCCAAGCTGAATTTGGTCAATGACACGGAACCTTAGACCCTTCGAATTGCAGTCATGATGTTTTTTGAAGTGTCTTGGTAATGTCTTAAGTAAAGACGGATTTTCTATTGTACGGGCATTCCTAATATCTTTAAGGTGTTCCAATGCCCTGACTTTAAATTCTTGTGTCGTAAGACCAACATATATCTTGGTGCAGGGGCATTCTGCCTGGTATATCACGCCACTCGATGAACAGCTAAGTGTCTTCCAAATGGCATACCTGCGTGTACCATCATTGTTTTTGAAAAATTTTGTTTTGACACAATTCCCGCAGGCCTTACAAAGGCCACACGGGAAGAAACCATTTAGGGGATTGGAGACTTCATTACTTTTAGTTTTGGGACGGGCCTCGTAGTGGCTATGTACAAGAATATCTCGTAAGTTACGTGAGCGCCTGGCCACCAAGGAGGGTTTGGGGGGAATATAATTTTTCAAAATTGGATCAGTACATAAAATACTCCAATGTCTTTCCAAAATGGCCTTGAAATCCCTCCACTGGGAGTTATATGTTGTTATTACTCTGGTCACATCAGGCCCCTCTTTGGATCTATTTTTGGGTGCGAAGAGGAGATCATTTCTATTGCAATTCTTGGCTCGTTTGTAACCATTTTTGATACTTCTCCTACTATATCCACGTTCCATGAATCTGCGGGAGATATCTTTAGATTGAGATTCAAAGGTCATTTCGCTGGAACATATTCTTTTGGCCCTCAGAAATTGTCCGATAGGAATACCATGAATAAGGGAGGGCAAATGGGATGAGGAAGCGTGCAACAACAAATTTGTTGCAGTCGGCTTGCGATATACATCAGTGTGTATGAAGCCGTCATCCAAAACTTCAATTTGGAGGTCCAGAAACTCAAGACGTCTGCCATATTTGTAAGTGAGTTTAATATTCAATTCGTTATCATTAAGCTCGTTCATAAACTCAACTAAATCACCCTCAGATCCAGACCACAGAAACCAAATGTCATCAATATAACGCATCCATTCCTGAACTCCAGATATTGCAGATGTGATATCTCCAGAAAATAAATGGCGTTCCCAGAAACCTAAAAATAAATTTGCATACGAGGGGGCACATGAGGCCCCCATCGCTGTGCCTTGTAACTGTAAATAAACCCTTTTATTAAATGTGAAAAAATTATGGTACAACACAAATTCTAAAAGGATCAGTAGGAGTTCAGAAATGGATGCGTCAATATTGCTGGTCTGTAAAAACCATTTTATGGCTCGAAGTCCATCAGTGTGTTTGATTGACGTGTACAGGGCTTCTACGTCAGCCGTCACCATGATCATCTCCCCCTCAACCTGAATGTGGCTAATTCTCTGCAAAGCAGAGGTTGTATCTTGAATGTATGATGGTAATGTTGCCACGATAGGTTTGAGGAAGTGATCGATAGTGACGGAGACGAGTTCACATAAACTGCCATTACCCGATATTATGGGTCGCCCTGGGGGGTCTCTGGGGTCTTTATGGATCTTTGGGATCAGGTACAAAGTTGGCAGACGTGGATGAAGTTTTTTCACAAGGTCTAAAATTTTTTTTATTTTTTTTTTAGGAATTATTCCTTCCTCGAAAGCCCTTTCTAAAATAGAAATTAATTTGTTTTGGTACTGAGCGGATGGGTTGGCGGGTAATTGCTTGTAGCACTTGCCGTCGTTTAATAATTTATACGCTTGTTTTTCGTATAAAGTGGACGGCCAGACAACTAGATTTCCGCCTTTATCGGCTGGTTTAAAAACCACATTTTCTAGTTGACTGAGGTCTTGGAGTGCTTGCTTTTCAATTCTACTTAGATTAGATTTTGATGTAAAACCGTCCAATCTCATCCGCTCGATATCTCCACAAACCAATTTGGTAAACACATCTACCGCTGGGCACAAACTAAGTGATGGGAAGGTTTTTGATTTATGCATGAGGTGCAATGGAAATTTATTTATGGGGGTAGTGTCACTCTCCCTTGCTAGAGATTCTAGGGTCTCTAAAGCTTCCCTCTCAACCGAAGTGTCGAACAAATCACCTCCACTAGATTTGTGATGTAAACGACGTAAAATCAACTTACGGGAAAATAGATGAATGTCCTTCACCGCTGTAAATTTATCCATCGGTTGAGAGGGAGAGAAGGTGAGACCCCTTTCTAACACACCCATCTGTACATCAGTTAGATTATAATCCGACAGATTAATTACCTTGTAATGATCTTGTCCCTTGTGGGATCTGCCATCTCTCGGTTTGAACATGTCGTGATATTTGGATCCAGCTTTATTTTTAGCTCTGGTCCTGAATGATATTTCGCTGCCTTCATCCATATCACTAGATGACGCATAGCTGTCAGACATTGCTGCATTGGTATTTCCAGATTGATTTTTCTGTATGTGGGATCTGGGCATGTTGTAGCCCTTTTGCTGCCATTTATAAAATTTTTTATTTTCGTAGTCACCAAGATCTCGCTGGTACTTCTTTAACTTGGTTTGACTTATTTCTTGCTCCCATTTATCAATTTCTTTTTCTAAATCGGCCATATATTTGTTTATCTGGTCCACAGCCATATCTTTTTTGATGGTAAGCATTAATGCCTCAAGATCCTCATCAATTTTATTCAATGATATTAAATTATTTTCAATAATAATCTGGATAAACTCAAGGGAGCAAGTCTCAGCAGCCTTGATCCATCTATTAGTTAATAGCTCATTATTAAGTTCAAAGGATGGAAAAACCTGCACTCTCAACCCCCTTGGTATTATTCTTTGGGAGTGATAATTGGTAAGAGAGGCCTTATTCCACCATAGTCTTGTCTTTTTTTGTACCAGGTTCCTATATTGTCTCAGGTGCTCCTTGTTGTCCACCAGGTTTTCAAATACGACAGACGGGGCTCCCTGTTTGAATAAATTTGTTGCCTTATTCAGCCAAAGTGTTTCTCTGGCTTTGAGATCCATGATAAATATATCTCAGGATGCGGACACACTGTACTAAAACAGTAAGCAGAACATTTAAATATCAATTGTCCTTAATGAACACACTTCAAACACTGATCTATAACAACAATCTGGGCACTATAATGCTCAGATAAGAAGTGGAGCTGAATGCATAGTAATTCTTGAAAAGTACAAAACTTTATTTATTACAAAATCACAAGTAAAAACAGGAAAAAAGCCCTCAAAGTGGAGCACATCATCCCCAGTTAATAACCCTCAAAGAAATATATACAAGGATACATCCACAGGTATATTTATATATAGCCACGACTGGCTGATAACAGAGACAACAGAAGTCTATTGGTCTCCTCAGGCATATATAAGCCAATTTAGAATATCAATGCTATATCAGCCAGTAAATAGAAAAATAGTTAGGTGCTACTATTCATGAAAATGTTCAAGATCATGTCGCCTGCCCATCAGCACCAGATAACATGTGCATTATTAAATGAGCTATAAACAGCGTGCAAATAACACACTGGTTTGCAACTGCATAAATCTACTGTGCTGATGGGGAGGTGGTGAAGAGAAAAAACTTCACAGGGCTAATTAACATTCAGTAAGCACCCATGGTCTATCATGAAACACTATATGGCTGATAACAGAGACAACAGAGATCTATTAGTCTCCTCAGGCACATATAAGCCAATTTAGAATATCTCTGCTGTCTCAGCCGGCAGATGACAAAATAGTTCGATATAAACCATTAGGTGCAACTATTCATGAGAAAGTTCAAGATAATATCACCTACCCCTCAGCACCAGATAATCCGTGCATTATTAAATATGCTGTAAACAGCGTGCAAATAACACACTAGTTTGCACCTGCATAAATCTACCATGCTGATGAGGAGGTGGTGAAGAGGAAAAAATTCACAGAGCTAATTAACATTCAGTAAGCACCCATGGTCTATCATGAAACACTATATGGCTGATAACAGAGACAACAGAGATCTATTAGTCTCCTCAGGCACATATAAGCCAATTTAGAATATCTCTGCTGTCTCAGCCGGCAGATGGCAAAATAGTTCCATATAAACCATTAGGTGCAACTATTCCTGAGAAAGTTCAAGATAATATCGCCTGCCCCTCAGCACCAGATAATGTGTGCATTATTAAATATGCTGTAAACAGCGTGCAAATAACACACTAGTTTGCACCTGCATAAATCTACCGTGCTGATGAGGAGGTGGTGAAGAGGAAAAATTCACAGGGCTAATTAACATTCAGTAAGCACCCATGGTCCATCATGAAACACTATATGGCTGATAACAGAGACAACAGAGATCTATTAGTCTCCTCAGGCACATATAAGCCAATTTAGAATATCTCTGCTGTCTCAGCCGGCAGATGGCAAAATAGTTCCATATAAACCATTAGGTGCAACTATTCCTGAGAAAGTTCAAGATAATATCACCTGCCCCTCAGCACCAGATAATGTGTGCATTATTAAATATGCTATAAACAGCGTGCAAATGACACGCTAGGTTTGCACCTGCATAAATCTACCGTGCTGATGAGGAGGTGGTGAAGAGGAAAAATTCACAGGGCTAATTAACATTCAGTAAGCACCCATGGTTTATCATGAGACACTGTGAGTCATATCAGTTGTCGGCTAACGTATCACACAGGCACTCATGAGTCATGACAGACCACTAGAAGATGACATTGCATAAAATTACATAATACTATCCACAATCATATACCTGGAAAAGAGGGTAAACTAGGAGAGTACTCCACCACCCCTGACGCCGTTTCGCCTCGCTTCTTCAAAAGGGGCGTGTCAGGGTGGGGAGATGTCCAGGCATTTATCTTCGTAAAGCAGCCAATGGCAAAAGCAGTCCAAACAAGCCTCCATACACGCCCCTGTCACATGATGCTGGTAATGTCGGCACGTGGGGCAGTCACCGCCTACCTCTATCAAGTTCACTCTCCTGGATGCGCGCGTTGGAACACAGCGTGACACGCAATGTCCCAAATAAGGCGCATACCAGGAAGTGTGAGGAGCGGAGGCTGGCGCACGCGCACTGCCGGCAACATGTAACTTAATGCCGATATGGCAAACATCACAAGGTATTTGAAATAAGGAAAAAAAAGGAAAAAATATTATAAGGGAAAATTGGCAGTGTCTCTATTATAATTAAATTACAATCGATATACACAGATCATTCAACATGTACAGGCTTATATGCAGATGTCCATACATACATTACATTGCAAACATAGTAAATGTGGAGAAGAAAATATTAAATATTAAACAACAAATACTTCATGACAATGTACAAATCCTCATATTATCAAAAATAATGCCTATAAATTCTGCCGCTTGTATAAACAGGCAGTCGATATGAATATAAAAGAGACTGCACATAATGTGGGATTATCCACAACAGCTATATATATTAGTCATAACCAGATTTCACAATAACAATTATTAGAAAAGCCGCATAAGGAATAAAAATTCTTCTGAAATATATGGAAGTTCATATCCGCTTCACCACATTAGATGTTTCAAATCAGTTTAGGATTTGTTGCTTGCAGGCAGAAATAATTTGCCAGGAGCGTGATCTCGTATAGACGCACATTAGACTGCTTATCTAGGGCTAAAACAAAAGGAGAAGAAACATTAAAACAAAAACGGTTAACCTGAACTAAAACCATACCCACCCATAAAAGAAAACCGTAGGACAACTACAAAAGAGCAAATTGTGAGATTATCTCCCTGAAAAACAAGGCCTTAATGAGCTATGTGGAAGAGACTATAAAAAGGAACCAAAGCCATCAGTTTCATTCAAACCTTGTGGAGTTAGGGATCCCAGTCTGTAGATCCATCTACATTCTAATCTGCCCAGAGCTTGTGCGAGGTCCCCTCCCCTTGGTCCAAGCTGAATTTGGTCAATGACACGGAACCTTAGACCCTTCGAATTGCAGTCATGATGTTTTTTGAAGTGTCTTGGTAATGTCTTAAGTAAAGACGGATTTTCTATTGTACGGGCATTCCTAATATCTTTAAGGTGTTCCAATGCCCTGACTTTAAATTCTTGTGTCGTAAGACCAACATATATCTTGGTGCAGGGGCATTCTGCCTGGTATATCACGCCACTCGATGAACAGCTAAGTGTCTTCCAAATGGCATACCTGCGTGTACCATCATTGTTTTTGAAAAATTTTGTTTTGACACAATTCCCGCAGGCCTTACAAAGGCCACACGGGAAGAAACCATTTAGGGGATTGGAGACTTCATTACTTTTAGTTTTGGGACGGGCCTCGTAGTGGCTATGTACAAGAATATCTCGTAAGTTACGTGAGCGCCTGGCCACCAAGGAGGGTTTGGGGGGAATATAATTTTTCAAAATTGGATCAGTACATAAAATACTCCAATGTCTTTCCAAAATGGCCTTGAAATCCCTCCACTGGGAGTTATATGTTGTTATTACTCTGGTCACATCAGGCCCCTCTTTGGATCTATTTTTGGGTGCGAAGAGGAGATCATTTCTATTGCAATTCTTGGCTCGTTTGTAACCATTTTTGATACTTCTCCTACTATATCCACGTTCCATGAATCTGCGGGAGATATCTTTAGATTGAGATTCAAAGGTCATTTCGCTGGAACATATTCTTTTGGCCCTCAGAAATTGTCCGATAGGAATACCATGAATAAGGGAGGGCAAATGGGATGAGGAAGCGTGCAACAACAAATTTGTTGCAGTCGGCTTGCGATATACATCAGTGTGTATGAAGCCGTCATCCAAAACTTCAATTTGGAGGTCCAGAAACTCAAGACGTCTGCCATATTTGTAAGTGAGTTTAATATTCAATTCGTTATCATTAAGCTCGTTCATAAACTCAACTAAATCACCCTCAGATCCAGACCACAGAAACCAAATGTCATCAATATAACGCATCCATTCCTGAACTCCAGATATTGCAGATGTGATATCTCCAGAAAATAAATGGCGTTCCCAGAAACCTAAAAATAAATTTGCATACGAGGGGGCACATGAGGCCCCCATCGCTGTGCCTTGTAACTGTAAATAAACCCTTTTATTAAATGTGAAAAAATTATGGTACAACACAAATTCTAAAAGGATCAGTAGGAGTTCAGAAATGGATGCGTCAATATTGCTGGTCTGTAAAAACCATTTTATGGCTCGAAGTCCATCAGTGTGTTTGATTGACGTGTACAGGGCTTCTACGTCAGCCGTCACCATGATCATCTCCCCCTCAACCTGAATGTGGCTAATTCTCTGCAAAGCAGAGGTTGTATCTTGAATGTATGATGGTAATGTTGCCACGATAGGTTTGAGGAAGTGATCGATAGTGACGGAGACGAGTTCACATAAACTGCCATTACCCGATATTATGGGTCGCCCTGGGGGGTCTCTGGGGTCTTTATGGATCTTTGGGATCAGGTACAAAGTTGGCAGACGTGGATGAAGTTTTTTCACAAGGTCTAAAATTTTTTTTATTTTTTTTTTAGGAATTATTCCTTCCTCGAAAGCCCTTTCTAAAATAGAAATTAATTTGTTTTGGTACTGAGCGGATGGGTTGGCGGGTAATTGCTTGTAGCACTTGCCGTCGTTTAATAATTTATACGCTTGTTTTTCGTATAAAGTGGACGGCCAGACAACTAGATTTCCGCCTTTATCGGCTGGTTTAAAAACCACATTTTCTAGTTGACTGAGGTCTTGGAGTGCTTGCTTTTCAATTCTACTTAGATTAGATTTTGATGTAAAACCGTCCAATCTCATCCGCTCGATATCTCCACAAACCAATTTGGTAAACACATCTACCGCTGGGCACAAACTAAGTGATGGGAAGGTTTTTGATTTATGCATGAGGTGCAATGGAAATTTATTTATGGGGGTAGTGTCACTCTCCCTTGCTAGAGATTCTAGGGTCTCTAAAGCTTCCCTCTCAACCGAAGTGTCGAACAAATCACCTCCACTAGATTTGTGATGTAAACGACGTAAAATCAACTTACGGGAAAATAGATGAATGTCCTTCACCGCTGTAAATTTATCCATCGGTTGAGAGGGAGAGAAGGTGAGACCCCTTTCTAACACACCCATCTGTACATCAGTTAGATTATAATCCGACAGATTAATTACCTTGTAATGATCTTGTCCCTTGTGGGATCTGCCATCTCTCGGTTTGAACATGTCGTGATATTTGGATCCAGCTTTATTTTTAGCTCTGGTCCTGAATGATATTTCGCTGCCTTCATCCATATCACTAGATGACGCATAGCTGTCAGACATTGCTGCATTGGTATTTCCAGATTGATTTTTCTGTATGTGGGATCTGGGCATGTTGTAGCCCTTTTGCTGCCATTTATAAAATTTTTTATTTTCGTAGTCACCAAGATCTCGCTGGTACTTCTTTAACTTGGTTTGACTTATTTCTTGCTCCCATTTATCAATTTCTTTTTCTAAATCGGCCATATATTTGTTTATCTGGTCCACAGCCATATCTTTTTTGATGGTAAGCATTAATGCCTCAAGATCCTCATCAATTTTATTCAATGATATTAAATTATTTTCAATAATAATCTGGATAAACTCAAGGGAGCAAGTCTCAGCAGCCTTGATCCATCTATTAGTTAATAGCTCATTATTAAGTTCAAAGGATGGAAAAACCTGCACTCTCAACCCCCTTGGTATTATTCTTTGGGAGTGATAATTGGTAAGAGAGGCCTTATTCCACCATAGTCTTGTCTTTTTTTGTACCAGGTTCCTATATTGTCTCAGGTGCTCCTTGTTGTCCACCAGGTTTTCAAATACGACAGACGGGGCTCCCTGTTTGAATAAATTTGTTGCCTTATTCAGCCAAAGTGTTTCTCTGGCTTTGAGATCCATGATAAATATATCTCAGGATGCGGACACACTGTACTAAAACAGTAAGCAGAACATTTAAATATCAATTGTCCTTAATGAACACACTTCAAACACTGATCTATAACAACAATCTGGGCACTATAATGCTCAGATAAGAAGTGGAGCTGAATGCATAGTAATTCTTGAAAAGTACAAAACTTTATTTATTACAAAATCACAAGTAAAAACAGGAAAAAAGCCCTCAAAGTGGAGCACATCATCCCCAGTTAATAACCCTCAAAGAAATATATACAAGGATACATCCACAGGTATATTTATATATAGCCACGACTGGCTGATAACAGAGACAACAGAAGTCTATTGGTCTCCTCAGGCATATATAAGCCAATTTAGAATATCAATGCTATATCAGCCAGTAAATAGAAAAATAGTTAGGTGCTACTATTCATGAAAATGTTCAAGATCATGTCGCCTGCCCATCAGCACCAGATAACATGTGCATTATTAAATGAGCTATAAACAGCGTGCAAATAACACACTGGTTTGCAACTGCATAAATCTACTGTGCTGATGGGGAGGTGGTGAAGAGAAAAAACTTCACAGGGCTAATTAACATTCAGTAAGCACCCATGGTCTATCATGAAACACTATATGGCTGATAACAGAGACAACAGAGATCTATTAGTCTCCTCAGGCACATATAAGCCAATTTAGAATATCTCTGCTGTCTTGGCCGGCAGATGACAAAATAGTTCGATATAAACCATTAAGCTGGTGTCACACATAACGACGACGACAACGACGTCGCTGCTACGTCACCATTTTCTGTGACGTTGCAGCGACGTCCCGTCGCTGTCGCTGTGTGTGACATCCAGCAACGACCTGGCCCCTGCTGTGAGGTCGCCGGTCGTTGCTGAATGTCCAGCTTCATTTTTTGGTCGTCACTCTCCCGCTGTGACACACACATCGCTGTGTGTGACAGCGAGAGAGCGACGAAATGAAGCGAGCAGGAGCCGGCACTGGCAGCTGCGGTAAGCTGTAACCAGCGTAAACATCGGGTAACCAAGGGAAGACCTTTCCCTGGTTACCCGATGTTTATGCTGGTTACCAGCCTCCGCCCTTGCTGCCAGTGCCGGCTCCTGCACTGTGACATGTGGCTGCAGTATGCATCGGGTAATTAACCCGATGTATACTGTAGCAAGGAGAGCAAGGAGCCAGCGCTAAGCAGTGCGCGCGGCTCCTTGCTCTCTGCACTGTGACATGTAGCTGCAGCACACATCGGGTTAATTAACCCGATGTGTACTGTACCTAGGAGAGCAAGAAGCCAGCGCTAAGCAGTGCGCGCGGCTCCTTGCTCTCTGCACTGTGACATGTAGCTGCAGCACACATCGGGTTAATTAACCCGATGTGTACTGTACCTA
Source organism: Anomaloglossus baeobatrachus (assembly GCF_048569485.1). Taxonomy (NCBI): domain Eukaryota; kingdom Metazoa; phylum Chordata; class Amphibia; order Anura; family Aromobatidae; genus Anomaloglossus; species Anomaloglossus baeobatrachus. The sequence goes on along the minus strand of NW_027443764.1, from coordinate 10,613 downwards.
GGAGAGCAAGGAGCCAGCGCTAAGCGCGGCTCCCTGCTCTCTGCACATGTAGCACAGCGACGTTATGATCGCTGCTTCTGCTGTGTTTGACAGCTAAGCAGCGATCATAACAGCGACTTACAAGGTCGCTGTTACGTCACCGAAAATGGTGACGTAACAGCGACGTCGTTGTCGCTGTCGCTTAGTGTGACACCAGCTTTAGGTGCTGATATATGTTATCAGCCATATAGTGTTTCATGATGGACCATGGGTGCTTACTGAATGTTAATTAGCCCTGTGAATTTTTCCTCTTCACCACCTCCTCATCAGCACGGTAGATTTATGCAGGTGCAAACTAGTGTGTTATTTGCACGCTGTTTACAGCATATTTAATAATGCACACATTATCTGGTGCTGAGGGGCAGGTGATATTATCTTGAACTTTCTCAGGAATAGTTGCACCTAATGGTTTATATGGAACTATTTTGCCATCTGCCGGCTGAGACAGCAGAGATATTCTAAATTGGCTTATATGTGCCTGAGGAGACTTAGGGTACCTTCACACTTAGCGATGCAGCAGCGATCCGACCAGCGATCTGACCTGGTCAGGATCGCTGCTGCATCGCTACATGGTCGCTGGTGAGCTGTCAAACAGGCAGATCTCACCAGCGACCAGTGAACAGCCCCCAGCCAGCAGCGACGTGCAAGCGACGCTGCGCTTGCACGGAGCCGCCGTCTGGAAGCTGCGGAGACTGGTAACTAAGGTAAACATCGGGTATGGTTACCCGATGTTTACATTAGTTACCAGTGTGAGCAGGGAGCAGGGAGCCGCGCACACTGAGCGCTGGCTCCTTGCTCTCCTAGCTACAGTACACATCGGGTTAATTAACCCGATGTGTAATGCAGCTACATGTGCAGAGAGCAGGGAGCCGCGCACACTGCTTAGCGCTGGCTCCTTGCTCTCCTAGGTGCTGTACACATCGGGTTAATTAACCCGATGTGTACAGCAGCTACATGTGCAGAGAGCCGGAGCCGGCAGCACAGGCAGCGTGAGAGCTGCAGAGGCTGGTAACTAAGGTAAATATCGGGTAACCACCTTGGTTACCCGATGTTTATCTTGGATACAGCTTACCTCAGCTGTCAGACGCCGGCTCCTGCTCCCTGCTCGCTTCATTTGTCGCTCTCTTGCTGTCACACACAGCGATCTGTGTGTCACAGCAGGAGAGCGGCTTTGAAGAAAACGAACCAGGGCTGTGTGTAACGAGCAGCGATCTCGCAGCAGGGGCCAGATCGCTGCTCAGTGTCACACACAGCGAGATCGCTAATGAGGTCACTGCTGCGTCACAAAAAGCGTGACTCAGCAGCGATCTCGGCAGTGAGCTCGCTGTGTGTGAAGCACCCCTAATAGATCTCTGTTGTCTCTGTTATCAGCCATATAGTGTTTCATGATAGACCATGGGTGCTTACTGAATGTTAATTAGCTCTGTGAATTTTTTCCTCTTCACCACCTCCTCATCAGCATGGTAGATTTATGCAGGTGCAAACTAGTGTGTTATTTGCACGCTGTTTACAGCATATTTAATAATGCACGGATTATCTGGTGCTGAGTGGTAGGTGATATTATCTTGAACTTTCTCATGAATAGTTGCACCTAATGATTTATATCGAACTATTTTGTCATCTGCCGGCTGAGACAGCAGAGATATTCTAAATTGGCTTATATGTGCCTGAGGAGACTTAAGCTGGTGTCACACACAGCGACAACGACAACGACGTCGCTGCTACGTCACCATTTTCGGTGACGTTGCAGCGACGTCCCGTCGCTGTCGCTGTGTGTGACATCCAGCAACGACCTGGCCCCTGCTGTGAGGTCGCCGGTCGTTGCTGAATGTCCAGCTTCATTTTTTCGTCGTCACTCTCCCGCTGTGACACACACATCGCTGTGTGTGACAGCGAGAGAGCGACGAAATGAAGCGAGCAGGAGCCGGCACTGGCAGCTGCGGTAAGCTGTAACCAGCGTAAACATCGGGTAACCAAGGGAAGTCCTTTCCCTGGTTACCCGATGTTTACGCTGGTTACCAGCCTCCGCTCTTGCTGCCAGCGCCGGCTCCTGCACTGTGACATGTGGCTGCAGTATGCATCGGGTAATTAACCCGATGTATACTGTAGCAAAGAGAGCAAGGAGCCAGCGCTAAGCAGTGCGCGCGGCTCCCTGCTCTCTGCACTGTGACATGTAGCTGCAGCACACATCGGGTTAATTAACCCGATGTGTACTGTACCTAGGAGAGCAAGGAGCCAGCGCTAAGCGCGGCTCCCTGCTCTCTGCACATGTAACACAGCGACGTTATGATCGCTGCTTCTGCTGTGTTTGACAGCCAAGCAGCGATCATAACAGCGACTTACAAGGTCGCTGTTACGTCACCGAAAATGGTGACGTAACAGCGACGTCGTTGTCGCTGTCGTTTAGTGTGAACCCAGCTTAATAGATCTCTGTTGTCTCTGTTATCAGCCATATAGTGTTTCATGATAGACCATGGGTGCTTACTGAATGTTAATTAGCCCTGTGAAGTTTTTTCTCTTCACCACCTCCCCATCAGCACAGTAGATTTATGCAGTTGCAAACCAGTGTGTTATTTGCACGCTGTTTATAGCTCATTTAATAATGCACATGTTATCTGGTGCTGATGGGCAGGCGACATGATCTTGAACATTTTCATGAATAGTAGCACCTAACTATTTTTCTATTTACTGGCTGATATAGCATTGATATTCTAAATTGGCTTATATATGCCTAAGGAGACCAATAGACTTCTGTTGTCTCTGTTATCAGCCAGTCGTGGCTATATATAAATATACCTGTGGATGTATCCTTGTATATATTTCTCTGAGGGTTATTAACTGGGGATGATGGGCTCCACTTTGAGGGCTTTTTTCCTGTTTTTACTTGTGATTTTGTAATAAATAAAGTTTTGTACTTTTCAAGAATTACTATGCATTCAGCTCCACTTCTTATCTGAGCATTATAGTGCCCAGATTGTTGTTATATGTTATTGACTGTGACGTCGGCCCGAGACCACAGACTCAGGATGGCTGTCATGGACAGACTAGAGCTAAGCCGCCCACTCAGTAGGATCCCAAGAACCCCAAAACCTTTTAACACCGATACAGAGATTTGGAATTGCAACAGGGTCCAGGAGGTTGCTGCCTATGGAAGACTGCAATCCAGTAAAAAGTATTCATAAAGGAGGGTCAAAACCAGGAGATACAAAAAGGGACAAAATTGTCACGCAAGAGCGTAGTCAGGAAATCGGGCTAAGGTCAAACTGGACATGGCAATGAACAGTGAACAGGCAGAGGTCAAAACACAGGAATCAAATATACAGAGCAGGGTGTGAACCAGAGGCACAGCAGTATACTGCAAGACTATATCTGGCGGGGACCAAAAGAACAGAAGAATGAATAAGAAGGGTGTGGTGCCATCCCATTGGCCCTGGCTGAAAGGTGAAATGCTGGAACAAATTGAAAAGGCAGATAATAATAATAATAATAATAATAATAATAATAATAATAATAATTGGGTTCTTATTATGGGGGATTTAACTATCCAGACATTCAGTGGGACATAGAATCTTCTGGTTGTGCTAAAAGCTGTAAGTTCTTAACTGCAATTCAAGACCATTTCCTCTCTCAGATGGTAGCTGAACCGACGAGGGGAGATAATTTGCTAGATCTTGTCCTGTCAAATAGACCAGATACAATTTCAGATCTACAGGTCCGGGAGCACTTGGGCAATAGCGATCATAATATGGTAAGCTTCAACGTAATATTCAATAGAACATTTAAAAGGGGAAATGCTAAAACCTGGAATTTTGGGAAAGCTGATTTCAACAAATTAAGGGAAGAGCTTAAATGTGTAGATTGGGATAATGTCATGGTAACTGGAGATACCGAATAAAAATGGGGTAAGTTTAAGGATATAGTACTAGAGTCCTGTAAAAAACCTATACCCTCTGGTAATAAAATGTCCAGGAATAAAAAGAAACCACTATGGATAAATAAGACTGTATAAAGTATAATTAAACAAAAACAAAGAGCGTTTAAAATCTTAAAGGCTGAGAATACAGAAAAAGAATTTCAGAAGTATAAAGATATCAATAAGAAATTAAAAAAAAGAAATCAAGCAAGCAAAATTAGCTACTGAAACAAAAATCGCCAAGGACATTAAAATAAATCCAAAAATCTTTTAGAAATACATTAATGCAAAAAGGAAAACAAAGGATAGTATCAGCCACTTAAAATATAATAACAAGTTAGTCATAGAGGACAAACAAAAGACTGAGATATTAAACATGCACTTTTCATCAGTGTTCACCAAGGAGCAGACTGTTCCAGGGATGATTCAACAAGTGAAAAATCAAAGCCCACCACCCGATATAATTAATTTAACACAAGAAGACGTACGCTTGTGTCTGAGTAAATTAAACATTGGCAAATCCCCCAGGCCAGATGGCATTCATCCATGAATATTGAGGGAATTGAGCTCCGTAATCAACAGACTGCTGTATCTCATCTTTTTAGACTCACTTGTAACAGGGTTGGTGCCTCGGGATTGGAGGATTGCTGATGTGGTACCGATATTTAATAAAGGTAAGAGGGTGAATCCTGGCAACTACCGTCCAGTAAACCTGACACCAGTAGAATGCAAAGTTTTTGAGGGCATTTTAAGGGATGACATGCAAAAATATATTGCAGAAAATAATATAATAACTGACAGACAGCATGGATTCATGAAAGGTAAGTCGTGTCTAACCAATCTGTTGGGGTTCTATGAGGGGGTAAGTGCAAACCTGGATATTGGTAATGCTGCTGATGTGATTTATTTGGACTTTGCAAAGGCATTTGATACTGTACCACATAATAGCCTTATACTAAAACTCCAGAAACAAGGACTAGGGGAAACTATATGCCACTGAGTAAGGAATTGGCTAAAAGATAGGAAACAAAGAGTAGTCATAAATGGCACATTCTCTAAATGGGCTATAGTGAGCAGTGGGGTGCCGCAGGGATCTGTGCTAGGACCGATTCTTTTTAATCTCTTTATTAATGACGTTGTGGATGGGATAGATAGTAAAGAGTCAATCTTTGATGATGACACCAAACTATGTAGGATATTAAAAACTGACCTTGATAGTACAATATTACAAAAAGATCTGGATAAGATGTCAGAATAGGCAGATACTTGGCAAATGAGATTTAATGTTGATAAATGTAAAGTAATGCACCTAGGGCAGAGTAATCCTATAGCTACGTATATATTAAATGGAAGTAAACTCGGGACTACAGAACAGGAGAAGGACTTGGGTATTCTGATTACAAATAAACAAACAAGATTTTAGGGTGTATAAAATGAGAGATTAGATCCCGGGATCCTAATGTATTGTTACCCCTCTATAAATCACTTGTAAGGCCACATCTGGAATATGGGATCCAGTTTTGGGCTCCGCATTTTAAGAAGGACATTCAGAAGTTAGAATCAGTTCACAGGCTGCAACTAGACTATTACAAGGATTGGAAGGCCTTACATATGATAAGAGGTTGAAAAAGGTAGACTTGTTTAGCTTAGAAAAAAGACGTCTCAGAGGAGATCTCATTTCTATGTTTAAATACATGTGTAGTCAATATAAAGGACTGGCACATAACTTATTCCTTCCAAAGACAGTACTAAGGACCAGGGAGCATACACTGTGAATGGAAGAAAAGCGATTCCGGCAGCTAAATAGGAAAGGGTTCTTTACAGTTAGAGCAGTCAGACTGTGGAATGCCCTACCACAAGAGGTAGTAATGGCAGATACTATAACAGCTTTTAAAAAAAGGTCTGGATGATTTCCTCAGTACACACATAAGTGACTTAGGGACAAAATGTAGAATTGATGGAGAACTAGATGGACTCAGGTCTTTTTTCAACCTAAGTAACTATGTAAAGGTGGTAACTTCAGCTGGAGGCACACGCCACCAAGGTCAGCCAGTGGTACTGCAGGTCCTAGTGAAACCCAGCTTAGTGGATGGGTGGAGCCTGTGCCCACCAGAGCCACTGGCACCAAATCCTCCCCTATCATTAGCAGTACCACGCTACCTGCTGATCAAAGCAGAAGTCGCAGGAGTGGACTCTGGTGGAGACGTGACACAATTCCTTGTAATATGTCCAAAAATATCAAATTTAAAACATTTAACACAGCCATATTTCCTCTCTTTTTCTGGACCCATCTTAATGTTGTCCTTTTTGTCTCTTCTGAGTTAAAACAGGTGCTTTTCACCAGACGCCAACCGGGGAACAATGACTGTATAATGTATAGATCGCCCCAAACGCCGCTTACAAAGCAAACAGAAAAATGTTAAAACCCTTAGGAAAAACACACATTGATTAACAGGTTCTCTGATTTTAATTTAATTCTGTCTTAAGTTTAAAAATTGTCTAAACTTCAAGGCTTATGAGCACAGTATAACACAAGGCTTATGTTACCTATCTGAAACCCTCTACCTATCTTAGTTCACAATATAACAATTTTTATGCAACAAAACACAAAAAAAAAATAAAAAACATTTTGGGGCTGAACTTGCCATTATAAGATCCAAATAAATGTATGCACCCAGTGATGTAAAAGGAGAGAAAATTATTATTAAAATGATATATCTCTGTTACTTTGCTCTTTTTGGTGTGTTCCATACATACGCAGACTCACAACACTTTGTTATAATAAGAAAATATAACAAGTTTATTCTCTAACCAGAGTACACTTAATACCCAATGTAATACTAGCACATGTTAATACTTATACGAATCAATATGAAATGCATATACTAAATTATACACAAATACAATACATAAAAACACCAGTACTACTGTATTTTTCCTAAAAATAAGACACAGTGTTATTTTTTTCTTGCCCCGAAAAAAGCGCTATAGCTTATTTTCGGTGTCGGTCTTATTCTCAGGGAAACACAATTGGTGACAAGTTTACCAGCCCAAAAAAGCAGACACCCTTTCCAAGAGAATCCTACATACCAGACCAGGATGTCTACGTGGCTCGCAGGTCCTCCTGCAATTTTCGGCGGGAGCTCCAAGCAGGTATGCTCCACATGGTCCTCCTCTGATTCTGGCCGACACTCACACATCAGATCGCACACACACACACACACACACACACACACACAATCACACATCAGAACACACCCACTCTTACTACATCTGGCAATACAGATTGCTTTCAGCCGGCAGGGTAAGATGGGATGCAATACAGTGGATCGCAACGACCTGCAGTGGAACACATAGAGGACCTGCGGTGGAATGCATCAATGTGTTCCACTGCAGGTCTTCACGCTACACTGTACTGTATCGCAGGTTTCCCTGCCGGAAGTGGTGAGTGTGGGTGTACGATCTAATGTGTTTGGGTGTATGATCTGATGTGTTTGGGTGTACGATCTAATTGTGTGGGTGTGCGTTCCACTGCAGGTCCTCCCGTTCAGCGTCTGGTGAGTATGATTGAGGAGTCTTCTGTCTTCTTTATTCTCTCTTTTGGGGGTGTCTGCTTTCTATATTGAAGTGTCCTGCAGTATTCTTTAACTTTTTTAGCTGCATGGACACTTCATTATTGAATCGCGACTAGGTATTATTTTCAGGGTAGGGCTTATATTTAAGCCTCACACAAAATATTCTGGAAATTCCTTCTAGGGCTTATTTTTGAGGGAGGCTTGTTTTTTGAAAAACAGGGCAGTATCTTACTAATACACCATTAAATCCACAATTACCAAATATACCACCCACATTGGCTAAAACACACACAATTATAACAGCGACTTTCCCCACCTCACACTCACTAACTGTCCTAACATAGAATACAGGGGGTACAGGCGTATAAGGCTATGTGCCCACGAGAGCTCGCACCTGCGGATATATCCGCAGGTACATCCGCAGGTTTCCCGCAGCAGCTCCATGGAATCCACAGCTATACATAGCTGTGGGATTCCAGCAAAATAGCTGCGGAAAACCTGCGGACATTCATGTGGCTTACATGCGGAAGTCCCGGCCTCTATCTCCATAGTGGAGGGGCTGGACATCCGCAGATATTTCCGCAGGAATAATTGACATGCAGTCACGTGCGGCTGCAGGACATCCGCAGCATATTCCGCAGTCGCACATACCGCAGCATAGACACAGACACTTCCCATGTCCCATAGGATAACCTGGAGAGTGTCTGTACTTCCTGAAACCTGCGGATTTAACTAGAAAATCCAGACAAATCCGCAGGTTTACCACGGCAAAATCCGCAGGTGTGAGCTCCCGTGGGCACATAGCCTTAGGGCTACAGGGAGTTCATATTTAGCCCATGTGCTTGTCCTCGCCTGGTGGTCTGCTGGTAAAAGAGAGAAAGTATATTTTAACAAATGAAAATTCCTAAAATGTACATTTTTTATTAATATTACTTAAAAAACCACAATAATTGAAAATATAAAAAAAAAACCTACATAATGGAGGAACCGGAGGACCAATAAAGAAGAGAAAAGCAAGGGTGTGATAATATACCTGAGAGGGCCCTGATATTACCCCTAAGGTCTCACCCTGCCTTGCCGTGGAGGTCGGCGCCCTAAATAAAGCACAAATGGTGCCCCCGCTCAACGAAGATTCACCCTTGGAGACCCTAATGAGTCCCTAATCTGAGTCCAACCGACACCAGTATTATCCACAAAAACAAAATCTGACCAAAGGTATAAATGACCACGGTCAAGAAGTGATAATAACACAGGTATCCACTAGCAACATATTATGCATAATTCTAATAGATCCAGCATAAAAATCAAATTCAAACCGCTAGGGCTACTGGTGTGCACCACAGTGCCCAGCAGGGATGGAAATGAAAACCCCTATTAAAGGGGTTGCAAAATATGAGCTAAGGGTCAGAGTATAAACAAGAAGGAGGAAAAGCAATAAACAACTTCCCTTATCAGATGTAATCATTTAGAAAACGGCCTCAATGCGTTTCTCCTGTATTTCAGGTTCATCAGGAGTTCTATACCCAAGCCAGGCCTCCCGGTGAGGTCTTTGCGCAGGCATGAGATTATGGTCGGGTACGAGGATGACGCAGGTGACGTCATGCACATCACCGACCATAATCTCATGCCTACGCAAAGACCTCACCTGCTCGCGCGAGGACAACTATGTTTTCGGCTCGGCCCGCGATATGGCAGCGTGAACTGTGCCTGCGTGAGCCAGGAATGACTGCACAGGCGCGAGATTTGGCAGAGCAACGTGGATGATGATAGAGGCATCATCCAAGTCAATCATGAAAGGAGGATGGCGAACAAGGCCAAAAGGAGGGACAGGAGCCAAACATGAGAACGCCCTTCTGACCCGAACAGGTCATTAGCATATGTGGCGGTCAGAATTTATAAAAGTTATTTCTGGGGTCTGCAAGGGGAGTCAGCAACAAGGTGCACCTTCATAGAATGCAGCCCAAGAGCTGCAGAAGGTGATACTTTTGGTTTAATACCGAAAAAACTGGTGGCAGGTTCCCTTTAACGCATGTAGTCAACTGTTGAAGAGTCAGAGTCAAAGCCGAAGCAGATCAGGAACAAAGTAGATGTGGAAATTTTACTGTGCTGCTGAAGATATCACATAAATCCAGAAAGGTTGAATGAAGGTAGTTTTATTCAATGCATTTCGAATTGTCACCCCACTTCATCATCAGAAAATCCACCTATGAAGAAGTAGTGTGACATGTCGAAACACATTGAATAAAACCACCTTTATTTAACTTTCCTGGATTTATGTCATATCTTTAGCAGAAGTAGTAACAGTTCCACATCTACTTTGCTCCTGATTTACTTCTGTTGCATGTTCTGGAATTTTGGTAAAATAGCTAAATAGCATTTCTTATTTTGTCATTTTTTTGGGGAAGAGGATTATATTTTGTTTTAAAAAGAGCCACTATTACAGTACGATGAAAGAGAGTATAGAAGCTAAAAACCCCCGCATCCATTGCCTAAGGATATCAGGGTCACTAGGAGCAGTAGAAACACTACCACCAGCAATACTGGACATATCATCCTAGTAATAGTATTGCCAAATACAGGCCATCTCATCTCAGTCACAGCAGGATGATGTTACTTTTGACAGCGATACCATCAGTTGGAGTCAGTTTTCTGCAAACAACAGTCTGCCTGATTACAAATGACTTAGAGGGAATTTTTTTTGTACCATTTGCTAATTAAAAAAAACCCAAACCTGTGTTATTAAATGGGTTGTGGGTAACTTTAGAATTACCATGATACAATTCTCGTGATATCACCATGACATTACTAATGAGATAAAGAGGGATTGGAAACAATACCAGGAATCCTCAGAGTGTGCAAATCAAATTTTTAGAAAAATTTACCAAACCTGGCGAATTTGAATTTCAAAATAATTGATCATCTCCAGTCATGTGACCTTTCTGCCTTAAAGTAACTTTGTATCAAGTAGACTATTTTAATCACAGATACGTGAATATCCTGAAAAGTGGTTCAGTGAGTGATTGGTTAATGCTTGTTTCCACTTCAAAGACATAAATCACTTATCTTTGCCGGAATGTGTTCTGCTT